>NC_088920.1:60022500-60237500 GCF_038396675.1 Hydra vulgaris | reverse complement strand
TTAAAAATTATGGCTTTTCTTGATATCACATTTAACCTCTAAAAAATTTGTATAGGCCTTATAAAAAACCTAATGAGTAATCACATATTAATATAAATTCGAATCATCCCCCTCAAATCTTAAAACCAATTCCCATTTCAATTAACAACAGACTTAATCAAAACTCCTCTAATGAAAATCTTTTTAACTCTTCCAAACGCGTGTATGAAGATGCTCTTAAAAAATGTGGAAATAAAAATTTTGAGCTAAAATTTGAAACAAAAATTGCAAAAAAGCGAAATAGAAATACAAATATAATTTGGTTCAACACTCCGTACAGCAATAATGTTTCAATAAACATCGGAAAAGCGTTTTTAAATTAGTTGACAAACATTCCCTCCCTCTAATAAATTGCACAAAAGTTTTAACAGAAACACTTTTAAAGTAAGCTATAGCTATACAAAAATATTGAAAGATTTACAAAAGGCCATAATTTTGCATTGATTAATAAAAATGAATATCTTAAAGAAAAAAATACTGAAAATTGTAACTGCAAGCAAAAACTTGACTGCCCTATGAATGGCAAATGCTAATCAAAAAATATTATCTGCAAATGCATTGTTACCTCGCAAAACAACCCTGATAAACATTATATTAGCTTAACCGAGGGCAAATGGAAAAATCGTTATGCCAATCACAAACAATCTTTTAAACATAAAAAATACTCAAAAGAGACTATGCTGTCTAAATATTTTTGGCAACTAAAAGTAAAAAAAATAATAATTTTTAATTAAACTGGTCTATCCTAAAAACTGCGCCTGCCTTTAACAACATTTCCAAAAAATGTATACTATATTTACAAGAAAAATTTGAAATTATTACTCATTTAGATCAAGAAAATTTACTGAATAAAAAATCAGAATTAATTTCTAAATGCAGACATAAAAATAAGTTTCTTTTAAAAAATTATAAAATCAAATGACCAGTCCAAATTTATCCTAATTCTAAAGAATTCTTTTCATGATTATATATATATATATATATATATATATATATATATATATATATATATATATATATATATATATATATATATATATATATATATATATATATATATATATATATATATATATTTATATATATATATGTATATATATATATATATATATATATATATATATATATGTATATATATATACCTATATATATATATATATACCGTTATATATATAAATATATATATATATATATATATATATATATATATACATATATTTATATATATATGTTTATATATATATATATATATATGTATATACATTTATTTATATAACGGCATAAATATATTTATATTTATATAGGTATATATATATATATATATATATACATATATATAAATATTTATATATATATATATATATATATATATATATATATATATATATATACATATATATATATATATATATATATATATATTATATATATATATATATATATATATATATATATATATATATATATATATATATATATATATATATACATATATATATATATATATATATATATATATATACAAATACCGTTCTTCTCCTAATCGTTTTTATACTTTTTTTTTTTAACAGAAGCATATTTCTTTTTAACATTTTGCCTTGTAGGTGTGCAAAAAAAAAAAAAAAACTTAGAATGAGGTGGGTTTCAAACCACCGTCATTTCGTTTATGAAGTTAACGCCTTGTCAAAATAAGCTAAATGTGCGTTACTTTACCTTCCAATTTAAATAGTATACTATGCAACAACAAAACAAAACAGGCACTGAGTTTGAATCAGGGTGTTTACGAGCTTAAATGATCAAATGGTTGGTTTTATTTTGTTTTGTAACGTTTTTTTATTACCAAATGACGCTGACCATAAATGGTAAACGAATTATCGTAAGAATATTATATTATATCAAAAAGTTATTAGAAAAAAGAGTTTTGCTGTTTTTTTTATTAAATTTCAATTTATTTATAAATGTATCATATAACAAGATATGACTTTTAAAGATATATGTAATTGTTCTTTAAGCTTTCCATATTGGTATTATATAATAAATTTGTTTACATAGTCTAAAAAAAGTAAAAATTAAAATTAGCAAGTGACGCTATACAAAAAAAATATTAAATATAACTGTAAAGTAATAGAATTTACTTGAAAGAATGTGGGAAAATTGCAGATGACCGATGGTCTTGTCATTAAGAAACCGCTCTGCGTTACTAATATTTTTAGAAATTTAATAATTGGCTAATTTTAATTAAAATAAGTTTATATTATTGAATTGATCTTTTTAGCAGAATAAAAATATAAATGCCAAAAAAAACAAACAAACAAAGAATGCAGACTATATATATATATATATATATATATATATATATATATATATATATATATATATATATATATATATATATATATATATATATATATATATATATATAGATTATGTGTTAGATATGTTTTAAAACTATTTTGTGTGGTTTACTTTGTGGTTACACAAAATAGTAAATCTATTTTGGTTAAGTGATCCGAAAAAAACTATAGGCTATAACAACAATATGGTTTCTAAAAAACTTCATTAATAAAAGAACGCGGTTTCAGGTTTAATAAAAAAAAAATCCGCAGTTAAACCTTGTTTTTTGGGTTTTCTTGTTAAATAATAAAATGAATGTAAGTTTGTCTTGTAATATTTATTTAAAAGTTTATTTAAGCAAAGTGTACTATTATTATCTTTCTATTTCGAAATAGATATTGCAATGACTTATTTTTATTGTAAAATAGTTGTAAGGAAAGTAAAGATTTTAACGAGTCATCAAATAACCGTGACCTGATTTTTGTGGAGAAACTAGCACAAATAAAAAAAGCGTTTGACATCTAAAAAGGTAGGCTTAGTATAGAACAAAGCATTCAAAACTTTTTAAGATTTTTAGTTCTTTTGCCCGTATTTGGGTACAACAAAAACTCTAGCTAAAAGCAATTTGAGTTTGGAGCTTCAGCTAGTAGTGGTTTCTCATCATTAAAAGTAAATCTAAAAAGCCTAAATACAAGCTTTCCAGCAAAATTTAAAGCCTTTTTTAATGGAAGGACTGAAAGATATTTTAGGCACGTAAATAACTTCCTTTTTTTGAAAAAAATCTAAATGGAGTAAACTCATCGCATTTGGACATTTAGGAAGAAGATATCTTCTTTGTTGAGTTGACAAACAATTATGTTGCTAGTTATCGTATTAATCAAAACGTCGTTTGTGTCTAGATCAGCAACAACTACTTTACGGTTTGGTATTTATTAAACAACTGTCCATGTTTATAAATTTTTGTACAATGGTGGATATGAGTTTCTGCTTAATTTTTCAGTCGAAGGGCAAGTGATAGTAGTTCTACGACGCAAAATGTGAATCCGCAAAGTAGTTGTGACTCTACCGGAGCATGTTACAACAGAATCGCATCTATTACAGATGAATAATGCTCTTTACAACCATAGGAGACATATCCTATGATTGTATCAAACTTGTCATTAGGATATGTCCTACCTAATCAAATAAGATTCAAAATACGACTAAGCTTTTTAAAGATATTTTCGTAACAATAAGTAACTAGTTTTCTTTGATGAGTTAGCCTCAGAATTAATAATTAAGGAATTAGAGGTAGCTTTGAATTCTTCTAAAATAAAGAAACAATAAGAGCACATGAAATTAATTGAAATGTAAGTATACACTGTTTCGGTATAATAAAACAGGTTTTCTAAAAATTTTCTAAAGTTTCTATTGATCAAGGAATATTTCCGAGTAATCATAATTTGGTAATGTTACTCCTATTTTTTAAAAGAGAGACAGATCAAATATTAGCAAATATAGTCCCATATTTTTCCTTTCAGTATTTTTAAAAAAATTTGAAAGAAACAATTTTATTAGAGCATACAAACATCTCAACAAAATAGCTGACTGTAAAACAAAGGATTTGGCTTTAAAAAAAGTTTCTTAACAAAGCACGGAAAAACCCAGGCTGCGCATAAAATCTCGAAATCTTTTAAAAATTTGCGGCACTTGTTAGGTATCTTCATTGACTTATTGAAAGCTTTTGACAAAGAAGATTATTATACTTTATACTATGAACTCTTTAGCTTTTTGAATAAAGTATTAAAACATATATCAAACTGGTTAAAATGTAATAAGCTAACTTTAAATACTAATAAAATAAATTGGACTCTATTCCTTTCGCATGCAAAAAAGTGACTATTGCAAACTAACTTGTTACTATAATATATAAAAAAATTGAAATAAAAAATGATTCTGCTGCAAAACTATTAGGCGTTAATCTCAATGAAATTATCTCTTGGATTCGACACGTACTGTATAAATATGGAGAAGTAATCTATTCTCAACCACTTTTAAAAATGCTTTCAAAGTTAAACTCAACAACAAAACCAGTATATAAAAAATGCACTTTTTGAATAAGTCTTTTTTTCACGCAAAAATTAGTCAATTTTACATTGCTTATCGTAGCCTCCTTCTATGGAATAATAATGTTCTGCGGAACTTCAACTACTAACTTCTCTTCACCATTTCGAGCTCGCTCTAAAAAAATGTATTTTTTCTTTTGATAATATGCTCGGATACTTCTAATATTAAAAAGATTGTTATTCAAATTGTTTTAATTGTAACAACATATATATGGAATTCATCCATTATATTTTAGGAACAAGTGACACAAAGTTTAAATACTTCTTCGACAACGAAAAAGTATTTCAACGAAATATTTTTGACATATTTTAAAAGATAATTATACGTTTAGTTTCAAATTGTTTTACTTTTTTAAATTTATCAAAACTTTAAATCAAAAAAATAATTTTATTAGATTGATATCAGTAAAAACCTTTATTCTTACCTTTAAACATAAAGTTAAACTCAGAATTATGGAACAATGTCAACAAATCAATTTCTCCAACGGCTATCAAGGGGTTCATTTTAAAGATTGGACTAAAGTATAACAAAATCTCCTTAAAGATAGGTGTAATTAAATCAACTATATCAGATTACTCTCTGATATTTATTTCAATAAGAAACTTAAATAAAATTAAAATAAATAAAAAAAAAAATCACAAGGCGGCATTTTTCTTCAGATAGTCAGGTTAACTTTAAAAGTGAGTTAGCCAATATTAACTGGTCAGATTTAGAATCCTTAAATGATACGAATTTAATGTATAATACGTTTATAAATATTTTTTCTTTCTCTATGATAACACTGCCCCAAAGTAGTAAAAACAATTAAATTTAAAGACACAAATTCAAGTTGGTTTAGTAAAGGTCTTAAAAAATCATCTAAAAAACGATTATTTATAAAGGACATTAAAAAAATTGCGATAAATCAAAATCGGAATACAAGAATTGTGCATGTCTCTTTGAGAAAATTAAAAAAACCGCTAAAGCTAGTTATTATAATAAACCACTTGAAAAATGTCAAACAGATTCTTGAAAAACATCTCAATTATTAAATGAAATTTTTGGAAACCAAAGATTAACAAACCGTGCTTTCCTAAAACTATAAAAACCAACCGTAAAACATATGATGATGAAAACTTAATTGCAAATAAGTTTAGCAACTTTTTTGTTAATATTGGATCTAAACTTGCATCCAAGGTTCCTAGCATAAAAAAGTATTTTGATAAATATTTAGATCGTAATAAAAATGAACTATATAACGAAAAACTTACCATGTTAGAATTTGACAATGCTTTTAAAAGCCAAAAAGAAAACAAAGCAAGCGGAATCAACGATTTAATAGCAATATTTTAATTAACTGCCAAAACGAGCTTAAATTTCCTTTATTAAAATATTTAAGCACTCCATAAAGAAAGGTTCTTTCCTGATAACCTGAAAACTGCGAAAGTAAAAACAATTTTTAAATCAGAAGATACAAGTGAAATTAGCAATTACAGACCAATATCAATACTTTCTAAATTCTTTAAGATACTTGAGAGAATCATGCTAAATAGAGGATGTACTTTTTTTTAAAGAAAATAATTTTATTAACTCTAAGCAATTCGGCTTTCAAAAATATACATACACTGAACACGCAATCCATCATCTAGTTGATGAAATAAAAACTCTTTTATAAACGGAGAAGTTACATTAGCTGTATTCATAGATCTCTCTTAGGCTTTTGATACAATCGACCAAAAAATATTTTTTTTAAAGCTTTACATGTATGGCATAAGGTATAGAACAAACAAATGGATAGAAAGCCACTTTGATAAAAGTGTGCAATCTATAAACTTTAGAAATAATAAACTCTCTAATCCTTTTATATTAAAGTGTGATGTTTTTCAGAATTTCAATATTTGGGCCTTTGTTTTTTTTAATCTATGCTAACGATCTCTATCAGGCATCAGAAAGAGTTTCAACAATAATATTTGCTGATGATAGCAACTTTTTTTTCTCCAGAAAAATTATAAACGAACTACACGTAGGAATGATTAGAGATGTGAGTCGTTTTTTTGGTTCTTGTTTTTTTGCAAAAAAAACCGGTTTTTTTTGCCAAAAAAACAAACTGCTTCGTTTTTTGGTTTTTTTGTTGTTTTTTTTAAATTACTCTTTTTCTTATTTTAAACACTAAAATAATTTTAAAAATTTGTTTTTAGGTGTTATTTATTAAAGGAGAGTTTTAATTCTTTTATTTAACATATGATTTTATTAGAATTGCCTAAAGTTCTTCAAGTAGCAGATCCCCCCCCCCCTCCTTTTTTTTTTTGTGTATTTTTTTAACTAACTTCTTTAACACCTTGAACTTTAACATTTAAATAAATATCACCTCAACAGTGTGTTTTTAGGAGATATTTATTACAAGACTTTTATAGTCAAACTTTTTTTATAGTCAATATTTAACATACAATTTATCTGTCTTGTTTTACTAGTTTTTCAAATGTTCATCAAATAACTTTAATAATTTTTCTTCAATAACTTACTTATATTAAGCTAAAATAAAAGTAAAAAAATTATTTAAAGAAACATTTTTTTTATAAAATACAAAGACATCATAAGTAAAGAGTCTTTTTATGTTTGTTTTTTATGTAGATATGTTTTTTGAATTTAAAACTATTTTTCCTTAACGTTAAAAACAAATTTTCCAAAAGAATGAATGAAAACTAATTATTGTAATTTGTAGAATGAATGAGAACTTTATAATTTATAAATGAAGTTTTTAATTTATAAATGAAGTAACACGCAATGCAGAATTTATATGTATTGTATAAGTTTTGCATAGTTTTAATTTTTTTTTTTTTTTTGCTATTTTATTTTATGCTTTTTGTTTTTTAGTTTTATTTCTGCAATCGCATATAAATTAAATTTGTCAACATTTAATTTCAGAAAGTTGAAATAGTATTTTCAATCATGTTATAAATAATATTGCATAAGTGTGTTGTAGTATTTTTATTTTTTAATTTTATACCTTTATGTTAATAGTTTTAAAACATAAGATTATTAATGATGATATATTGTTGTTTTGAAAATACTTAATGTACCCGTTTATCATAATTTTTAATAAAGTAAATTTTCAGTGATACAATTATTATTAGTAGTTTTTTAATAATATTACTCAATTATGAAATTATTTTATAGCCATTATAAGGTATTGTAAGCATTAATTAAACAGTTTTCTAATCAAAATAGTCACATCATTTAGTTGTTTGATTAGAACATACTAATGAGTAGTAATAATAAAGTAGTCTGTGGCCTCACTGGGGGTAGAAAGAAAACATCTGTGAGCATTTTATTTAAGCCAGCAAACCAGGTGAGCAAAGCAGAAAGAGTTCAATGTTCTTTTTGCAATGATGTTATGTCGAAAAGTGAAATACGAATGGCCTTGCATATTAAGAAATGTAGAAAATGACCAGTTGAAGTCAAACACAAAATTTTAAATGATGACACAGACATGTCCCAATCTTATTTCTTCAGCTTTCTGCTACAAGTGCTGCTTGCGAAAGAAGTTTTAGCAGTTATGCAAATATTCACAGTGCCAAAAGAAACAGATTAACAAATGAAAGAACAGCAGAATTAGTGTTTGTATCGCAAAATTTCAAACTTGAAGCAATGGATATCTGTGAGACAAAATAACCAATTCTGTCTAAAGAACTAATAAATATTTCTGATAAATCTCACTAATCAATAAATGTTTCGGATGAAGAGTCACCTGAACAAGAATTTGAGTCACTTGACCAAGAATGCTGTTTTAGATTAAAAAATCTTAAAATAGAAATGTTTCTTATCAATTTTTGAGTTCAAATTTTGAAAAGAACAAATAGTTTGTTAACCATTTTAGCAATAAAATAATCATTAGTTTAACAATTTTGTGAACTCTGTTTATGCTTTAATAAATTAATTTTAATATAATCTAATATAGAATCTAAAATACTCAAACAAAACTAAATAGAAACATTTTAGATAAGTTGAAAACATTTAAAAAAAGTTAAAAGTAAGTAAAAAAAAAACACTAAAAGGATCTGTAAAAACCAAAAAAACTCCAAAAAAAACAAAAAACCCCAAAAAAACAAAAAAAACACGTTTTTTTGGGTGAAAAAAACACGATAGCAAAAAACACGTTTTTTTGCATCTCTAGGACTCTTGGAATGATATAAGAATGAAAAAACTTTTTAAATGGTGTAGGGCAAATAAACTTTCTATTAACTAGTAAGTAAAACGAAGTTTTCTTTATTACATCCTTCTCATTTAAAAAAAAAAAGTCGAACCTTCTCTTTCAAAATTGTGTATTAAAAATAGAGAAATAAGTAGGGATAATGATCCTCATTTTTTAGGTGTTTTTATTGACGAAAATCTAAATTAGAAGAAACATATGGCCTATTGAGCTAGTAAAATATCTAAAATTATCAGTATAAAATACCGATCACGCTATTTATTGAAAAAGCCGTTACACAAATAAATCTACTATAGCTTTGTTGAAAGTTATTCAAATTACGGTTATACAGTGTAGGGTAGTACTTACAAAAACAAACTAGAACTTCTCTATCGTAAACAAAAGCATGCTCTACGAGTAATTAATTTTAAAAATAGAAAAGCACACACAAAGCTTCTTTTTAAACAGATGTCTTTACTAACATTGTTTTAACTAAGTATATATAATGTTCTAAGTCCTATGTATAATAGTAAAATGCAAAAAGTTCCTTCAATTTTCTATAGTCTTTAAAACGAAAGCCAGAGTAAAAATAACTGTTGCGTACAAATATTATCCTTTCAGAGCCTTCATGCAAAACTAAACTTGAGCAATTTAAAATTACTCATCGTGCACCTCATATATGGAATAAGTTTTTATTACTTAATCAAAAAATTATTTACCTTGAAAATTTTAATGGTATTAAAAAATCTATTAAAAAGAGTAATTTAAAGTAAATAACCTTACATACTGATTTTTTCTAAATTTGTTCACTGTTAGCCTTTCATATAAACTCTTATTTTTTAATATACATTATTATATATTTCAAACATTGCGTTAGCAATAAACGTCGTATTTTTAAGAAAAAGTAACAATATATGTTTGTATAAATGTTATCCTACATTTTTATACAATTATAATGTAACAAGTTAACGTAAAAATTTGTAAATATTTTTATTTTTCTATACATACATACATACATACATATATATATATATATATATATATATATATATATATATATATATATATATATATAATATATATATATATATACACTGTGTTTAAGATTATTTTCAATTGTTTTAAATGAATTTTTTGGTTAAAAAAAAGTAAAATGAGCTCGAAACGGGTTAAGACCACTGTAGAAATTCGTAAGCTAATAATTAAGCATTGGAATGAAGGAAAATTATTAAATTGTATTGCAAAAATTGTTGATTCTAAAAAATCCACAGTTTCTTCAATTATCAACGAGTTCAAAAAAACAGGAAAATTAGCTGATTTGCCCTGAAGTGGTTGTCCAAAAAAACTGAATAAGCGTGCTGAACGAAGCTTAGTTTCCACAATCAAGAAAAATCGTTTTGTAAGTGCCAAAACTTTATCTTGCAAAATAGAAAACGATTTGGGGGTTAAAATTAGTCCAAAAACAGTCATTCGAAGTCTTAAAAGACAAGGAATAGTGAGTCGCGTTCCAAGAAAGGTTCCTTGTATTAGTTATAAAAATTGTAAGCTTCGATTAAACTATGCTAAAACGTACATTGATATGCCAGACTCATTCTGGAATAAAGTCTTATGGACAGATGAGTCTAAATTTAATGTAAAAAGATCTAATGGTAGAATTCGTGTATGGCGTTCATCAAAAAATTGCTTAGAAAATGGAACTACAGTCCGAACATTTAAACACGGAAATGGATCAGTAATGGTTTGGGGATGTATGTCGGCAGCAGGTGTTGGAAAGTTAGTATTTATTGAAAGAAATATGGATAAACATTACTATAAACGTATTATTAAAGAAAATGTTGAACAATCAGCATGTAATCTTGGTATTGGTGATGACTTCGTTTTTCTTCAAGATAACTATCCCAAACATAATGCCAAAGATGTGATGGAATTTATGGAAAAAAAAGGTTGGGACATACAAAATCATCAACCTCAAAGCCCTGATTTGAATGTAATAGAACATTTATGGGATAAAATCGATAGACGAACAGATAGAACAGGTGTAAACACCATTGAACAATTAAAAGTCCAAACTGTAAAGACGTGGGAATCAATCGATCCGTCTATTACAAAAAAACTCGTTGAATCGATGCCAAGACGTCTTGCTGCTGTTGTAAAAGCTAAAGGACAAAATACACGATACTAAAATATAAGTTTAGTTCCCATAACATTTATCAAAGTGTACTATTTTGAAAGCGTACGATAGCTTTTGTCACCTTCTTTTTGTTACTTTTCCTGCTTTTTCATCAAGATATTAAAATAAAACTTTTTTATTGTTCTGTTTTTTCAATTTTTGTTTAAATAATTATAAATAAAATAGTTTTTATTCAGTTTTTAACTTGTTCCTTGCATTTCTTTTATTCTAAATTAAGAGTTAGTAATTTTTTTATAGTGAACTTTTGTCTCATAGTGTATACATATATATATATATATATATATATATATATATATATATATATATATATATATATATATATATATATATATATATATATATATATATATATATATATTTAAATAAATATATATATATATATATATATATATACATATATATATATATATATATATATATATATATATATATATATATATATATATATATATATATATATATATATATATATGTATATGTACATATATGTATTACAAAGTAAAGCGGTTCTAGATGATAAGACCTTTCGATCTTCTGGTAGTTTGCCGCGTTCATCTTACAGTTCGTATTACAGAAGTGAATTTATTATTTATGGTTGTAATTTTTTATATTTATGAGAATATTCAATCTTAACGAAACTTTATTATGTTATCACTAAAATGTATACTATGGAACAAAATTAAATAAAAAATATAAAAAAAACTTAATTAAGTAAAAAATTAAATACTCCTTTTTTGTTTTTAAATTCAAAACAATTTTTCTTAAAACTATCGCATCGAATTGCGGCAAATACCCTTTTTTTATTACATTAATATGTCACAGGTAATTGAATTTAATAAACAACCCTAAGATTGTCGTCATAATTTTACCGGCTAGTTCCTTTTTAAATGTACAATCAATGAGAAAAAAAATTCAGGCGAAATCTTTCTGGTCTAAAAATGAATTTTTTCTTTTGAAAATATACTCAGATAGTACTAATATTATGAAATTTGTTATTCAACTTGTTTTAATTGCAACAAGGTATATCCATTATTATTTAGGAACAAGTGACACTATGTTAAAATACTTATTTGACAACAAAGAAGTATTTGAACGAAAAATTTTTGACATAATTTAATTGTTATTTATACTTATAATTTCAAATTGTTCCTTAAAAATTATTAAAATTTAAAAAAAAACTTTAATTTTTTTAATATTAGTATAAACCAACATTCTGCCATTAACGCATAAAGTGAAATTCAGAATTATGGAACAATGTTACCAACTCATTGGTAACAAGGGTTATCAAGGGGGTTATTTTTAATGATTGGACTAAAGTAAAACGAAACCAAAAATCTTTTTTGTTTTTAAATTAAAAAAAAAATTCTTAAAACACTCGCATCGAATAGCCGCTAATATTCATTTTTTTCAAATTAATACGTCACAGATGGCCATATGCTACTAAATTGAATTTAATAAACAACCTTAAGGTTGTTGTCAGGCATGTCCTTTTTCAAATATAAATTCAACTAGAAGAGAAATTCAGAAGAAATCATTTTGATATAAAAATTTATATCTATATTTTCTAAACATATGAAATAAGTTAAAGATAAAACGATGTTATTAAATTGACTTTGTATTTCAACAAAAAGATATTTCGAATATAATCTAAAAGTTAGAAACGGATTAAATAGTGTTTAAAACTGACAAACATAAAAATTTGACAATTAAGTTGCATTATATTTAAAAGTATTGTTCTTTTGTTATTTTTGTTTAACAAATAAAACGCATCAATTGTGCCGTAAATCATATGATTGATTCAATCTTAATACAAAGAATATCTAAATTTACAAAAACTTTATTAGATTACTTTACAACGCGTTAAAAATGAGTAAGCTTTTATTATTTGGTTTTCTTGCTTTGTTTTTAATCAAGCTTTCTTATGCTGATTTGGATATTGACTATGAAGAAGATGTTGAAATCGAAGAAACTGAGTTAAATAGATTTAAAAGAGATGCCAGTGCTTTTCGTTCATCCAGCTCGGTAAGATCAATTCGAACTATTCGCGTAATACCAATACCAGTGGTTCAAATTCGCACTAATACCCAAACAAGTTATGGCCAAAGTGTGATTGGAAATTCAACTTTAAGTATATTGTTGATTGTGGCTACATTGATTGTTCTAATAATTTATTTTTAACTTTATATTAGATGATCTCCTTGTCATATTATTTAAAATCAAATTTTAAATAAGAAGACAACTTTTTAAATTCCCAAGTTTTAAAGTCTCTTATTTTAAAATTTTTTGTGATTAATGCACTCAAAAGCAATTTTTCTTTAAGAAATGGGTAATTTATTGGCAAGTAAAAGTTATTTCACAAGATTGTACTAAATTTTATTATTTAACAAATAATGCAAATATATTTAAGATCAATATTTAGTGATTCTCCCTTTTGCTTCAAAAATGAATCAAAAGTATGACAAAAAGGTTCATTTATGATTACAAGAACCTTTCTCGCATACTTTTGATGCATTTTTTAGCAAATTGCCCCAAAAGTTTTACTATGGTTCCAGCATTGAATAATTTTTTTTATTAAATACACTTTATTTGTCAAATTTTCTTTAGATATATGATGCTTAAGGAGCCCCTAAACATTTTATAAAGGATTTTGCTCAGGAGAATTTCCTAACCAACCGTATATTGATATATTCTGTTCTGATAGAAGTTTTTTAACTCATTTAGCTGTGCGACATGGCGCCCCGTCCTTAATCAATAAGATTTTTTTTTCACATGGACCAAACCATTCGGCTAATTGTGGCAACAATTTATATTCGAGGACTTTTTTATATTGTAACTGATTTGTTATTCCCTCGACAATAAAGAGCCTCCCCATATCCCTTCCTCACATCACTGACAAAATCATCACAGCGATAGGGTGTTTAACTGTTTGAATAATGCAGTATAATAAGTATTTTGACCCTTTTTATTTTTTTACGTATCAAGCCATCTTTGTTAATACTAGCAAAGAATTCTCGTTACTAAAGCATACCTTAATATATTATAGAAAGATTGTTAAGCGAATTTTTTAACTTTGATGTAAAAAGTGGATATATTTTAAAATCATTGAAATTAATTTTACCCAATTCCAATCATCTTTTGCTAAATTTCTGTATTGCTTTGCTCTCTCCAACTTTTATTGCATCATTTTTGAAGTTATTTTAGGCTTCTTAGCTGGACAACAAAAAATGTAACCGATATTGAGCAGGCGACATTAAACCGTTCTATTTACATTTTGACTCCAGGTTGGTCCAGCTTTTTAATTATTTCAATGATAGTGGCCAGTTTATGTTCTAAAATACACATGGTTATTTTTCTACGCTATGTGTTAAGATTCTCCTATTTCCACATTTGCTGACCCTCTTCGGCGTCAAGCTCTTCATATGAGTCATTTTTTTTGTAAACTTTTTACGAAAAGCAACAAAAAATATTATATTCTGGCAATTTCTCGTTGAGAAAAATTAGTATTTATTAAAAGTGCCCTAATTTCAATAGTTTTTCTTGGTAGCAAGTACTTTTTTTTACCCATACCTAAAATAGCATATCTCAAATCAGTTGTACGGTTTACAGATTGCTTTGGTACTTATGACTTCAACAATATTAAATCAAACCTAATTAATTTTGTTTTAAAACAAAGAAAAATATTTAAGAAACATTACTTTTATTGACTTAAATAAATAATACAAAGATAAACGAGTTTAAAACTCTGGTAATAATTCTCAACAATTATAAAGAGAAAAGATTTTAATTACGATGACATCATACAAAATGGCTGTTAAAAGTGACAAAATTGCGAGTAGCAAAAAAAACAAACACTGATTTTATGACATAAAACCATTTTTTGAACAAATAATTTGAATAAAAAACTTTTAATCTTCATACGCAAAAATTATAATTCAAGATCAAGGCGATCTAACTTTATAGGTAGCCATTATTAATTATCACACGACGAAAAATATAAAATTAATAATATACATATAGATATAAATATATATATATATACATATATAAATATATATATATATATATATATATATATATATATATATACATATATATATATATATATATATATATATATATATATATATATATATATATATATATATATATATATATATATATATATATATAGATATATATATAGATATATATAGATATATATGTGTATATATGAAGAATTTTTTTTTAAAAAGGTGGTAAGCGCCATTTAAAAAAATAAAAAAAACTTATGGTTACTTTTTATTATTAAAGAACCTAACACTTTTTGTATCTGAATAATTTTTAATGAGTTATAAACCTATATTTTTTTTTTGTTTAAATATAGTTTTATTTTTAAACACGGTTTGGAGTTTTTTAATTATTATCAAAATGTTGTATTTGTTTTGACCAATCCACGGCAAATATAAGTTACTTTTGCGCAAGCGCAGCTAATTTTATCAACTTATGTTGTTATGAACTCGTGTATAATGACGGACTACGATGGTCTAGATAAAACTGTTCTCCTGTCTCCTACTCCGCGTAAAAGAAAGATACGTTGCTCGAAACGAGAAAAAAACAAACGATTTCTTCATTTTAGGAAAGATTCCCTCTTTATTGCGTATTCATAAAATGGGCTTTTGCATAGTGAGTTTGAATAACATAATTTGATGATAAGGAAATAACCAAAAAAAAAGACATATCATGTGAATAAGTTAAAAAGTATTTTTGTATTTTATGTTCTTTTTATGTACTTATTTCATAACGATACTTATTTTTATATGGTTTATTTTTGGAAACTAATAATGCTTATTTTTTTGTTGTACAAAACATAAAATTAGGTTGGAAATGCTCTTCTTTATTAAGAAAAAAATTTTCATTTAAAATTAAACGATTTTGACATTTAAATTTTCTATCAAACTTTGTTATCAAACTTTGTATTAGTTTTTGAAATTTGAAAAAATAAAAATAATATCGTTTATTGAATGCTATAAATAGAAGATAAATAAGTAAGTTTTAAACACGTTTGGATTTTTAGGCACGAGAGATTTCACCAGAGAATCTGTTGACAATTTATTCTAACTTTTACCAGGACTCAGACAAAGTTTCACAAGATTCAGCAATTTTGGCTATGCTTGAAGTAGACACTGTTAAAAGAGCCAGAGTAAAAGATGATGTCAAGAAAAAATAAGACGTATCACCATCAAATACTTCTTAAGTCTTGGAAATAAGTTACAAGTTTGTCAGGCCTCATTTTGTTCTGCGTTGTGTAAGTGCACCGTTAAATATACTGCTTTTGTATGATAGATATTTAACCAGCTAGGAATATAATCCCCACAAAAAGTCTAACCATCATTTAATTACAGGCAGTTTTATAGCCAGGTTGTAAAAAGTATAATTATTTGAATTCGTCTATAACATTATTAATAAAATAAAACCAAATAAAATATATTCATGAAGTCAAAATCAGGTTTACGGAAAAACTTGTAAGTAAGGCAGCCAAACATGTACATTAGGTTATCTTTAACACCCTTTCTCTTTACACAAACTGTATGCGTTTGGCAATCCCACATTCAGTTTATGTACTTTATAGACACCCCCCTTGCTTTTTTCATTTCATACAATCATGCAAATAAAGATATTTTAAAAGTATATACATAATGAAAAGAAAAAATTAAAATATATTATAAAACCCTTATTGTGTAGTTTGTTGAAAATGTTATAAATGGGGAAGAGATGGTACATTGTTTTCCAGTTGAAGAAGTGAATAACTATAGAGAAAGAGTGGTACAGTTGCTTTCAGATGAAGGAGGTTTGGTTATAGTAATATTTACAAAAAATTTACGATAGAATAAAAATAAACAAAAACAATAAATTATTCAAGCTTAAATTATTAGGTCAAAAATGCTGGTAAAATACAGTGTGTCGCATTTGTGGAAACATAAAAGGTCCAAAAACAAGAAAAAAGCAGAAGTTAGATGAATGGGTAATAAAATCTTTGTTCCACTAATTTTTTATTATTATGTTTCAATTAGGGAAAGAATTATAAAAAAAAGATGTTTTTATAGATAAAATGTGATATTTGCATTCCAAATAGATGGTATCATATGGAGTGCATAGCCTATGAAACCAAAAACAGCATATCGTTTTGCTGTGGAAACATTCATCTTTAAAAGTATGTTAAGATTTATAAGTATAAAATTTTGAAGATATTATTTATGCACATATATTTACTATTACAATTCCTTTATTAAATCATAACTCTAGGCTATATTATTTTTATTATGATTTCATTTGAGGTCTTTAATACGTATAATATATAAATATAAAGCATAAAACATCAGTAGAAGAAGTACGTTTTCATTTATTTTGTTAACAATTGTTTCAAATAGTTATACAGAGATATTTGAACTCCTAAAAGTTGGAGCTATTTTTCAACTTGAGACAGAAGAAGTCTTTGTATTACAAAGAAAAACTAATTTTTAGTTTGATTTTGAATTTGTTGTGTTTAAGGAGGTTTTTCAATTTCTTAAAACTAGGTTGGTTTTAAGAAAAAAACTAATTATTATTGTTATTATAATTGTAGATTTTTTAATTTTGGTTTAGATTTTTTTAAACATTTGCTACAGTAAATGATATATTATAATGAACATAGGTTTAGTATGAACATAGGTTTAGTATATTTGATATAATAAAATATTTGATTAATTTAAATAACTACAACTACACTTTCACTATAGGTTTGGTACATGGCTGAAAATTCTTCAAGCAAAAGAAAAGAATTAAAAAATTTTATAAAATTTTATAAATAAAATGCTTTATTGTAATATATTGGTTTATATAATATGATAACCCTGATAAAGACAAAGTAGACTTTTTAACTGTTATCAGCTTCCAAAAAACAAATACCAAAAACTAAATACAATTAGATGTAATACATTAGTATAACTAAGAAAATATTAACAAAAAGTTTTCAATAATGTTTAAAAAAAATTGTATTATTTTAATAAAAACTAAAAAACCTTGTACACCAATTTCTAAATTAAACGATGTTAGAAGTGTTGGAGCAATTTTTTACAACCAGATGCTCTTCCTGGCATTGATCGTTTCTTCAGATCAAGACTGACAGTTTTTATTGTGATTCTACAACTAAGAAGATTAGGAACCTAAAATCAAGGAAAAAAAGAAGATTAATTAACAATTTTAGGAAATTCAAAAATACTTTAGGCCTTGCGATTAAGATAAGCAATGCAAACATCATAAAAGAAAAAAAAGAAAATAGTTATGTAGAACATAGATAAATTACTGAGCTCTTTTTTTTAATATAATCAAAAACAACAAAACAAATATTTTAATGTATTTTCTTTCTAATTATCATAGTTGTATTTGCAGCTTAGAATCTATGAACAGCACATCAACTTGATAAAATTAAAAAATATATTATATACTATCAGTATTAAATGCTTAGAATATCAAACCTTCATGTACTTTGTTAAAAAATTAACATAATAGATAGCTGCATTTGTTGCTTAGAATCATAGAATATCACCTCCCCTTAATAAAATTAAGAAACATACTATTATATTTTTAGAATATCACATCGCCCATGTATTTTGTTAAAAAACAACATACTAGATAGTGCTTAGAATGTTAGAATATCACCTCTCCTTTATAAAATTAAGAAATATATGGCATGCTACCAGTATTATATGCTTAGAATATCACATCCCTTATGTAGTTTGTTTAAAAACAACATACTAGATAGCGCTTAGAATGTTAGAATATCACCTCCCCTTATAAAATTAAGAAACATACTATTATATTTTTACAATATCACATCGCCCATGTATTTTGTTTAAAAACAACATACTAGAGAGTGCTTAGAATGTTAGAATATCACCTCCCCTTAATAAAATTAAGAAACATACTATTATATTTTTAAAATATCACATCGCCAATGTATTTTGTTTAAAAACAACATACTAGATAGTGCTTAGAATGTTAGAATATCACCTCCCTTAATAAAATTAAGAAATATACTATTATATTATTAGAATATCACATCGCCCATGTATTTTGTTTAAAAACAACATACTAGATAGTGCTTAGAATGTTAGAATATCACCTCCCCTTAATAAAATTAAGAAACATACTACTATATTTTTAGAATATAACTCCCTTATGTAATTTGTTTAAAAACAATATACTAGATAGGGCTTAGAATGTTAGAATATCATCTCCTCTTAATAAAATTAAGAAACATTCTATTATATGTGTAGAATATCACATCGCCCGTGTATTTTGTTTAAAAACAACATACTAGATAGTGCTTAGAATGTTAGAATATCACCTCTCCTTAATAAAATTAAGAAACATACTATTATAATTTTAGAATATCACATCGCCCTTGTAATTTGTTAAAAAAACAATAAACTAAATAGTGCTTAGAATGTTAGAATATCACCTCCCCCTAATAAAATTAAGAAACATACTATTATATTTTTAGAATATCACAATGCCTTTGTATTTTGTTTAAAAACAACATACTAGATAGTGCTTAGAATGTTAGAATATCACCTCCCCTTAATAAAATTAAGAAACATACTATTATATTTTTAGAATATAACATCCCTTATGTAATTTGTTTAAAAACAATATACTAGATAGTGCTTAGAATGTTAGAATACCATCTCCTCTTAATAAAATTAAGAAACATTCTATTATATGTGTAGAATATCACATCGCCCTTGTATTTTGTTAAAAAACAACAAACCAAATAGTGCTTAGAATGTAACATCCCCTCATATAGATATATAAAATATTGCATAACATCTGGTTGAAAATTTGTAAAATATTACTAGAAAATCATCAATTTTAGAATTAAAAATTAAATTATAGTACCATGTCTTGCGGACTTCGTATATACCAACATATTAATAATGAATTTCATTTATGTATTTGTTGCGTTATTATTATAAACTATGAACGTTCTTGTATTATTCGGACGCACTCGGTACCCTACTAAGTTCTATTACTTCAAAACGCATCCTCGTTTTCATTATTTCTACTGGTGCGGTGATATTCTAAGGTGCGGTGATATTCTATTACAATCCACATTCAAGTAAAATCCGTTGTTTCGTATATCCTAATAACGAATACAATAGTTTATAAAGGGACGTCCTGGGGACGCCCGTTTTTATATTATTTAATTAGGAAATAAAAGGACGTCCTCAGGACGTTACATATACGTACCGGGACGGACTGACTTAAACATAACGTGTGTAGGACGTCCTGCAAACGACGCTTGCCCACCGGGTGGAACACAAGGTAAATCTCAATATTTTTTGATTTTTTTTTGTAATTGTGTTTTTTTTATATTTGCCCCAAATTTACCTTGTTATGTATTCGCGTTTTCGAAATTTTATTTTTTTGAACACCCCTATTATGCATTGGAGAAACATTAAGAGATTTTGAACACCCCTATTATGCATTGGAGAAGCAATCCAAATATTTAGCAAATGCTATTTCATACATTGGGCCAATTACTGTAAACGTAAAAATTAATCCGAGAAGTATATCTATATACTTCCAATTAAAATAAAAAATACAATAAACAAAAATGAATCTGCTAATATTTGGAGATGTAACAAAATGTTTCAGTATATATTTATTTTAAGTATACATTTCAAAATAGTATTTGTAGATAAACATGATAAAAAAAAAAAACTGTATAAAATTGATAAAAATAGTTACTTATTTGTCTAGATGTGTAATACACGTCTAGACAAATAAGTAATTCTATTTATCAATTTTATATCTATTCTAGACGTGTAATACACGTACACGCTTTAAAATAAACATGTACGCATCCGTGAGATAATCTTATGCTACAATTAAAGTTAATGTTCAAAAACTTTTTAAAAATAATTTGATAATTGTTTACTTAGAATGATGCAATTATTAAAATTATCAAAAACTATTAGAATTATCAAAAAGATAAGAAGCAAAATTTTACTTATGACTATCAAAAAATTGTTACAAGGCTATCAAATTTTTAACTTTTTATGAACTCCCCCTCCTCTCGCCTAATATTCGTCTAAAGGTTGAAAAAACATTTGTGTATAATAGTTTCACAATCAATTAAAACAATTATGTCGCACACTAATTAAAGTTTAAATAAAATATCTCAGCAATATTTCACTTCAAGAAGGTTATTTTTTCTCTAATGTGTGCAAACTTGCATGATTTAAAAAAAGCTTTTAGAAATTAAAGAACAAGTTTTTAGAAATATTTCAAATCCTTTTTTTTATCCCCGTTTATTTGACAGGTAATAGCAATTTTAATTAAAAATAATCGTGATTTAAAATAGTTTTTTCGAGATTCTAAATATTTGTGTTTCTAAGTAATTTTAGCTTGAAATTATCGTGATTTTAAATAAAACGTTATTTTAAATAATCGTGATTTTAAATTAAGAGCCGCTATTACTAAAATAATAAAAACAAAAAAAAAAACAAATCGATATAAAACTACAACGAAATTTATTTACAAATATTAAATAATTTGTTATTCTTGTTTCTAACGCAACTATATAAAAGCAACCATTATTATTGTTTTTTTATGTTTGTTTTTTTATTAATAATATAACACGTTTATTGATTTTTATATGCGCGTGTATTCATTTTTATATGCGTGTTTATTCATTCTTATATGCGTCTTTATTAATTTTATATGCGCGTTTATACGCGAATCAACTAGCCATAAAGTCTCTAATATAATTTTATTTAAAAAATTAATATATATATTTTTCTATATTAAATATTTTATATTAAATATTATACATTATATGAATATTTTTAGCTTTTATAGATATATTCAAAATACAAACTTCGTTGTTGCCACCGCTACTTATTTAAAAAATAGTTGCCGAGCCAGCATTGGATTTATGTAACTACGCATATGGTTGTAAAATGGAATAAAATGAAAATCTGTAGTATCCATAATATTTTTAAGTTTCCTAATCACCCCATCCTTATTTCGAGACCTTGCTCCCTGTTTGCATGCATTTAATGAAAAAAAAAATTCTTCTATTGGATTAATTTGTGGTGTGTATGCTGTCAGATACTTAACAGCTATGCCATGAGAGGCTAGTGTTTGCCTAAAAAAATGACTTTAGTGGAATATACAATTCTCCATAACAAGCACCGGCACTTTCAGCACATATCAAACTAAAATTTCTTGCCACGATTTATAGACGACTTTAAAATCGATGGCGCGGCTCATAGTGAATAAACATATGTACTGTTGGTGTGCACATTAAATCCAATTTTGTCCTAATAAATAAGTTTTTCATTTAAAATTCCGTTAATTTCGATTGCAAATGCATAGTGTGCATCAATAACTCCTGTTGAATTACGTTGTTCTGGCACATGCACAATGCGTTTTTTTAACAAATCCGAGCGTTTAAGTTTTCTTGAAGTAGTAGGATTAGACATGATGAAGCATGCCGCAGAAAAATTTTCTTTTATTGCTTCTTGCATACAAACATTGTTTTTTTGTACGCATAATACAATAATATTTTTTATTTGAGCGTTTATAGGCCTTATACCTCGTTTTTGATCAGAAATTGACTTAAATGCAGTCATGTTGTCAAATTCTATTCTGTTTAACTTAACGACAAGCTTTTGAACTGCGCGCTTAGATAAATTAAGAGAATTGGAAATGGTTTTTGTAGACTTATTTCTTTCAACTAAATGCTTAAGCATTTCAATGTGCTCTTTTGTATCATTTTTCCGTGTTTTTTGATTGGCACTGCTATTTTCTCTTCCATCCATAGAGTAAGTATTTGAGTATTAAAAATAATTATAAATAATTAAATTTAAATATTATTATTATAAATAATCTGCCATAGCAGTAATTAGCTTCTATGAACTGGACATCTAACGATGTCCTGTTACTATCGTTGACAGAATGTGACAACAGAAGAAGGCAAGGCAATCTATTGGGATGCAATTCTTAGGTAAGAATATATGTATATGCAAGATATTTGAAATTACTCTGACAACAGCATGGTTAAGGATTTTGTTTTCTAAGTTTCCTGAAGGACAATTTGAAAAACAAGTGGGAATTATATTTGGATTTTTGAACTTGACTGCATTAAAGTTCTTGTAGATTTTGAAATACTTAACCAAATTGCCTCTTATTTGCCAATCGAGATTTGTAGTTCATATTTCTTAATTGAGGAACAAGTTTAGTTGCTCTGCGTTGAAGCTTTTTGAGTCTCCTAATGTCTTTCTTTAAATAGGGGTTCCATTCTAAAGCGCAAAACTCAAGCAGCGGACGAACATAGGTAGCATATAGTTTTAAAACACGGCGTTCAAAAATTATAACCATATAAAGTTTAAACCCCCCCCCCTCAATTTGAGGGGGTTGTAATTTTAACATGGTCATAATTTTTGAACGCTGTGAGATAATACTATGAAACTTAAAAATTATCGATGAATATAAGTCTAGTTAAAAACAGTACAAAAATTATTTCATTAACTTGCTGCTCTCACGTTTGAGGCAGGTGTTGCAAAAGTTTTGGGGCTTTTTTGTTCCCAGCCTCCAATCATAGAAATATTTTGCAATTTTTTGCAAACCCTCATTATTTGATATAGGTATAAATATACAAACGTTTGGAGTTAGCTCCATGTCTGGAAGTTAGCTATCTCAAACATTAAAAAATGCTGGATCCGCCCCACTGAGACAGGCATATAAAAATGAATAATAACCTTCTAAATCAAAAACATTAAAACAGGAAGTATCGTTCAATTTTAAAAATCTTTCTCCGGCAAAGTAAAAAACTTTACAGTCCACCAATAAGCGGTAGAAGCCACGTTTACCACTATTGCTTAAAAATGTTATATCGTTGTAAAATGCAATAAAAAACACCGAAACGTGCAGAAAACGGAATTTTTCCGTAACTTAGCAACGGCAAAAATCTAATAAAAACTAAGGAGTGTACATTTAAGAAATGCTGATTAAATATTTTTTTAACTAATCTAATGTTTTATCTAACATTAAACGCACCGCAATTCAAACAATTGATTATTGTAACCCAGAGAATATCAAAATTTACAGTTATTTATAAGTTTATTTCATAACGCTTTGAGAATGAGTAAACTTTTTTTTATTGGGTTATTAGCTTTGTTTTTTATCAAGTTTTCTTATGCAGATATTGACACTGGATTTGATTACGATATTGAAGACGATATTGAAACTGAAGAAACTGAGTTAAAAAAATTTACAAAAGATGTTGATCCTGCCCATTTTAGCAGTTCGGGACAATTGGTTCGCATCGTACATACCAGTGGGAGTCACACTTTTAATACTAGAAGAAGTTATGATCAAAGTTTAAGTGGAAATTCAACTTTGAGTATATTCTCGATTATTGCTTCCTTAATTGTTCTAATTATTTATTTGTAACATATTTGTAATTATTTAATTTTAAATGATCTCCTCGATTTAATTTTATATATTTGAAATTGTTTATATTTAATTTGTATTTTTTATTTAAACTTTTTTAAAATTTAGTTTGCTTTACTTTTCGAATTAAAAGAATAAAAAAAGTAACTGTTAATATATATATATAGATATATATATATATATATATATATATATATATATATATATATATATATATATATATATATATATATATATATATATATATATATATATATATATATATATATATTAGTCAATACCATAATTTTTTTTCGACAACAATTTTCATGAGTGGCATAGAGGTCATATTTATATGAATAACTGTTAAATTTTCTTTTCTTGATAGAAGTGTTCGCGCTGATTGTTCGAAGTTACGCTTTTTATGACTTTTGACTAAATTTAGAGCATTTTCTGAGCTTTGGCGCAAATAGACTGTGATGTCAAATCCAGTTAATTTGTTCAACGATATTTTATTAGTGCGTTCCAGTACCAAAAAATACAAAATTTAAGAAATATGTTGTACCTACCTTTTAAGAATGATTACGATAGATAAATCAACACTTTGGCTATTACAAAGTGATTTTTTGTTGACCTTTGAGCTTTTTCTCTGTCATTCGACAAGTTTTATGATTTATACCTCATTTTAGAATGTTTTTATTAAAAAAGACTGTTACTGGAGCCTTGGGTCAAACAAATCCAAATCCAGAACGATTTCCTTAAAAGATTGGATAAAGGACTTTGAATCTTTTGTTGTAAACAAAACTTGCTCAAAACGATTCAATGTAGTTCAAAAATATATACACACATTTGTTCTGTGGTTATTTTAGGTGCTCCTAGAAGGCCTAATGGTTGTATCACAGAGCACCACAGCAAGATTGTAAAATAATTTTTTTGCTAATCTTAACTAAATTTATATTAATGGATAAATTTAAGTTTCATTGTATTATCTCTCAGCGTTCATAAATTACGAAACCCCCTCAATTTGATGGGTTTACAAATTTTATATGGTCATAATTTTTGAATGAAGATTGTAAAATAATACTTAAAATTTATCGATATATATAAATTCAGCTGAGAATAGTAAAAAAAAAATATTTTATCAACTTGCTGCTCTCACGTTTGGGGCATGGGAGATAACACAGAGCTTTTTGGTTTCCAGCCTCCAATTATTGCAACTTTTAAAAAAGCATAATTATTTGACATAATTAACCACTGGTGACAAAAATTTGGCACAATCTTTGATAAGCTAAAATTTATTGAATTTTCAGTTATTCAGTCTTAATTTTTGAGTTATTTTGTTTATAAAGTGTTACTTATCTTTTACTGAAAGTTTTGTTTACTTAGACTAATTAATAAAAAAGTTATCCAAAAATGAAGTCGACTACATTAATTGAAAAAGTGTACAACTATTGTAATTTGCATTCTAACGCTAAAACGAAGAGCACCGTAGAGTATTTTGTTGCCTCTAATCACCCCGAAAGAACCATAAAACGTTATATGGCAAAGTTGAAGAACAATAAGCCAATGTCTCGTAAGTCTGGATCAGGCAGAAGACCAACAATTATGATTGCTGGGAACATCAATCGCCTGAAAGGTCTTTTGAACAGCCGGTCTGGAACTTCAACAAGAAAAGTTGCAAATAAATTCAAGTGTGATCATTCCCACATTGTAAAAACAATAAAAAATAAAACAAACATTTGTTATTTTAAGAAAAAAACAAATCTCTGATTGCACTGAGAAACAGTTTAAGCAGCTGCAACTGAAGTGTGGAAGAATTTGTCGCAAATTTAGAAACCGCGACTTTGTCATTGACGATGAGTCTAATTTTACATTTAACCATACAAATAAAAATTCGAATGTTGGACTTTACTCAGATGACGCAAAAAATGCACCAAAAAACGTAAAATAAAAGCGCAAAAGCAAATTTGAAAAAATAAATTATTGTGTGGATTACCATATTCCCTCATGGAATCTCGAAACCATTTATTGTTCCTGCGAGACTGGCAATTAACCAAACAGTGTATAAAAATGATTTCATCATCAAACGATTGATTCCTTTTATCAACAAACATCACAGTGATGGTAATTATATATTCTGGCCTGACTTGGCCTCTTCACATTATGCTAGAAGTGTGACTAATTACCTCAATGAGAAAAATATCCGTTATGTAACAAAATTTGATAATCCAGCATGTGTCCCAGAATTACGACCAATTGAAGATTTCTGGTCAATCCTTAAAGGCTACGTGTATGAAAACAATTTGGAAGCTGAAAGTGAAGATCAGCTGCAAAAAAAAAATCCATTCTTATTTAAAAAAAATTGATAAAAATCTTGTACAAGGCATGTGTGAACATGTATACAAAAAAGTTGTTGTCGTACGTCGTAATGGCGAGATTATAGCAGTCCCGAATATAAAAAACTAATATATTGTTTAATATTCTGTACAATAGTTTTTGATCATTAAACTTTTAGTTGTACTATTACTGTCTGTGTTTATTTTGTGCCAATTTTTTGTCACCAGGGGTTATAAACATACAAATGTTTGGATTTTGCTCCATGTTAGCTATCTCAAACACCAATAAATGCTGGATTCGTTACTGCCACCGATCTCTTGTTTCTGAAGCAAATTTGCTTCTGAACTCAGCGTTTAAATATTGCAAATGTATAATAAATATTTATATATATATAAATTTTCAGCTTAAGACAAATATCTCAAGAAAATATGTAAAAAAATAAATAAATTTTAAACTTATTTTAAAAGGTTCAGAGTTTGCAGTTAGAAATCGGATGAAAATTCAAATTATTAGAACCATTCAATAACGAGAAAGTGGCAAAGTAGTCGCCGTAGCTATAGTTCTTTACAAGAACTCTTTATTTGAAGTAGCTTCTGATGCTTCTCCCAGCTCATCACACGCTCTACATTATCTTTATTTACTTTTACTGTAAGCACAGCAAAATTGAATTTTTTATTACGAAATATTTTTCTTGGAACAAGAATTACGTTTGTTTTTAAAAATAAATATCCTACCCTGCAATTTATTTTTAAAAACAAAAAATACTTTTCTTGTCATAAGAAATAAACTTATTAAACTATGATCAATGGATTCAGGATTTTGCTATGAGTTCTGATGAGTTGTTAGCGAATTTGAAAAATTTTAAAGTTTTGGAATTTATTAAGGAAGACATAAACTATTCTTAAAAAATTAGACTAAAATATCAAAACTTATGAAATTAGGTTTTGCTTGATAAATTGGTGAATCCGAAAAGTCGTAGGTCAAAAACCACAATACACTTAAAAGAATAATTTCGTCAGCCATTCAATAGATCTCTTAAAGTATTTTATTACTCAGAATAAAAACCTGCATGGTTTTAGAGTAATGCAACGTAAATTTCATGAAATTCAAGGCGTGCGAAACAGCTCCATTTTTGTTAATTTTCACCTAATGGTCTGACTTTTTTCCGCATTTGTATATATTTTCTACAAACATATACCAATGTAAATAATTTTAGAATTACATTTTCATTCATTTTGCTTTTGCAAATAGGTATGTTACCGGTTTTTCCATTTAATCTGGTGGTTTTTTGCACGAATCTGGTGGGTTTTTTCATTTAATCCGAAAGTTTTTCTTTATCATGATGAATAGTAATACTTTTTTGCTTTATTTAATTTAACTTCTAGAATTTCTATTTATTTCGTCATTTTACACATTTTACAATGTTATCTATAAATTTAAACAAATATATATATAATTAAAAGCTGACTGGGGCAAGTAGAAGTCAAAATGACTTATCATCAAGCCCCTTTGTGAAATACAAAAAAAAATACAATTAAATTATACATCTTCCAATATTACATAAAAGAGTGAAATTAATAAGTTTAAAAAAAAAAAAAAAAAAATATGGTTAGAAATTTTAGAAGGTTAAAAAAGAACTTAAAGTTAAAAAAAGAACTTAAAGTTAAACTTCCTTACATACAATTTTAGCCCGTTTTCTTTTTAAATTTTTAAAACTCAACAATGAATAAGGCACGAAGCCAACGCTCAGAAATTAATGTTGAAGTAAGAAACTTGATCAATAATCTTGTAATTAACGAAGGGAAAAGTGTAAAAGAAGTATCGGAACTTGTGTATAGAAGTGAGACTTCTCTACGACGCTTGGTCCATCGATATATATCAACAGGTAATAATAATCCTGGTATTAGAGGTGGTTTTCGACAGTCAGGTTGTACTTAGGAAATAAGAAATAAGCTACACGAGTTAATTGGAGATAACAGAAACTATAATCAAAAGGTGATAAAGGTAGAATTCGGAATTGATGTCAATGTCACTACATTATGGCAATGGTTAAAAAAATTAAGTTATACATACAAAATATTAAAAACATATGTTTTAAAGTTTTGTCACATATTTTTAAAAACATATGATTTATGATATTTAAACTTAACATTGCAACAACGTTACAGAAGTATCATTTATACTGATGGAAGTCCGTACATTCTTCATATGATAAGAAATCACGGATACAGTCTCCGAGGAACGACCCTAATTTAACGTTTGTCATCAAGAGGCCGTAACATTACCATGATATTAGCATTAAATTGGTTAAACATAGTCCACAGTGAAGCAAAAAAAATTTTTAATTGTTTTTTGTTCCATAATATACATTTTCGTCATTACGTAATAAAGATTCGTTAAGATTGAATATACATATAAAAAAAACACAAACATATATAATAAACAAACTTCTGTAATACGAACTGTAAGAAGAACGCGGGAAACTTGCTGAAGACCAAAAGATCTTATCATCAACAACCGCTTTACATTGTCATATATATATATATATATATATATATATATATATATATATATATATATATATATATATATATATATATATATATATATATAAACATACATAAAAATAAAATATTTACAAAATCGTTAAGTTGTTACATTTTAATTGTATTAAAATGTAAAATAACAATTATACAAACATATACCTTTACTTTTTCTTAACATTACCACGTTTATTGCTAACACAATGTTTGAAAAATATGTTTAAGTATATCAAAAAATAAGAGTTTATATAAGAAGCTAGCAGTGAACAAATTTAGAAAAAATCAGTAAGTAAATTTTTATACTTTAAAATACTCTTTTTAATAGTTTTTTAAAGCTATTTAAGTTTTCAAAGTTAATAATATGTTAATCTAGTAATAAAAACTTATTCCAGATATGAGTTGCACGATAAATAACTTTAAATTGCTCAAGTTAAGTTTTGCATGAAGGCTCTAAAAGGGTTTTATTTGTGCACAACAAGTATTTATACTCTGGCTTTTGTTTATAAAGACAATATAATTATGAAGGAGTTTTTTCATTTTACTATTATGCATAAGACTTTAAACATTATATATATTTAGTTCAAACAATATTAGTAAAGGCGTGTATTCTTTTTTATTTTTAAAATTAATTACTCGTATAGCAAGCTTCTGTTTACGATAGAGAGGTTCTGGTTTGCTTTTATAGGTACTACCCCATGCTGTATTACCGTAATATAAATAACTTTGAACAAAGCTATAGTAGATTTGTTTGAGTAACGGCTTTTTCAATAAATGGCGTGATCGGTATATTATTCCAATTCTTTTAGATATTTTACTACCTAAATAGGCGATATGCTTATTCCAATTTAGATTTTCGTCAATAAGAACACCTTAAAATTTAGTATCTCTACTTATTTCTCTATTTTCAATAAACAATTTTGGAAGAGAAGATTTGACTTCTTTTTTTTTATAAAAAGGATGAAACAAAAAATACTTCGTTTTACTTGAGTTAATAGAAAATTTATTTGCCCTAAACCATCCTGAGTTATTTCTAATTTTGATTAATTTCTTCGCACAGTTCGTTAATATTTTTTCCGGAGATAAAAAAGTTGCTATCATTAGCAAACATTTTAGTTGAAATTCTTTTTGATGCCCGATAGAGATCGTTAACATAGATTAAAAAAAGCAAAGGCCCAAGTATTGAACCCTGAGGAACACCACACTTTAATATAGAAGGATTAGAGAGTTTATAATCTCCATAGTATATAGATTGCACTAGAATTGCACATCATCCTTTTTTTTTTTTTTTTTTTTTTTTTTTTTTTTATTTATTACAACTTTTTAATAATTCATTTTACAGTTTTTATAAATAAAAAAAATTAAAATCTGAATAGAAGAAAGAAAATACAATAAAAAGATTTTGTAATAAAGATAATAAAGAACGCGGAAACTCGAAGAAGACTGGCAGGTCTTGTCACCGAGAACCGCTGAAGTAAAATACTTATTTTAAATCTAAAATAGTATAAAATGTATATACACAAATAACTTTTTTTTTACATTAAACATTAGTCTACAGAATTAAATAGTAAAATAAAATTGAAGATATTTTAAATGTAAATCAATATATTTGTAATTGAAAAAATTAGTTTTTTAAGATTAAATTTAAAAGAATTTAAAGTACAATCTTGAGAAATATCATTTGGAGCATTTAAAATTATATTATCTAAGTAGCTTTCTATCCATTTGTTCTTTCTACCACTTATGCCATACATTTTAGGCTTTGATAATAATATTTTGTGGTCGACTGTATCAAAGCCTCAGTGAGATCTATGAACACACCTAATGTAATTTCTCCGTTTGTAAAAGAGTTTTTTATTTTATCAGTTAGGTGCAGGATTGCGTGTTCAGTGGATGTATTTTTTTGAAAACCGAATTGCTTAGAGTAAATAAAATTGTTTTCTTTAAAAAAAGTATTTACTCTATTGTGCATAACTCTCTCAAGTATCTTAGAGAATATAGAAAGCATTGATACTGGTCTGTAAATTACTATTTCACTTGTATCTCCTGATTTAAAAATAGGTTTTATTTCGCAGTTTTCAGTTTTTCAGGAAAGATACCTTCCTTTAAGGATGTTTATATACATTAAATAAAGGAAATTTAAGCTCGTTTTGGCAGTTGATTACTATGTTGTTATTTTTATTGTCGATTCCGGTTACTTTGTTTCCTTTTAGGCTTTTAAAAGCATTTTCAATTTCTAACATGGTTAGTTTTTCGTTATTCAATTTATTTTTATTACAATCTAAATATTTATCAAAAGATTTATTTACACTAGGAATGTGGGATGCAAGTTTAGACCCTATATTAACAAATAAGTTGTCAAACTCATTTGCTATGACGTTTTCATCATCAATTGTTTTGTGGTTGATCTTTATAGTTTTAGGAAAGCACGGTTTGTTAATTTTTGGTTTACCAATAATTTCATTTAATAATGGCAATGCTTTCCTAGAATTGCCGTTGGGGTGACAGCAGATATCTTTAAAGGGTTCTTAAATACACTTAAAAGAATTTTATGGGAGGAAGAAGTGTGTACTTTGGTGATGGACAACTTTCATTATTCATTATCAGATTTTTATGATAGTTATCCCTATGATATTCATTTTTTACCCCGATAGTCACCTTTTTTTAAATCCTTGAAAAAGATATTTTCTTGAAAATTATAAATACTACAAGAAGGCAATTTGCCCCGATCGGAAATAAAGATTTATTAGAACGAATGAGGAACGGTTGTGAGCGCATTACTGAACATGACCTTTCAAATTTCGTAGAAAGATACTGCGTATCTTTTCTTACGCAATATGTTAATGGAGATGACATTAATAGAGAATAAAAGTTGTAATTTGTAAAAATTTGTTTTTTCGAACTTGTTATATTTTGATAAATATATATATAAATATATATATATATATATTATATATATATATATATATATATATATATATATATATATATATATATATATATATATATATATATATATATTTTCTACAAATCAATTATTATTTATTATTATCATTATTATTGTTTTTATTTTACATTATTATTATTATTATTATTCAATGGTATTGGATTATATTGTTTGTTACACATCTAAATTTATTTTTAACTGGAATATGTGGAATATTATTTATTACTTATCATTTAAGCCATTCATAACATGCATTAAAAAATTGATATAAATTTCAAATCCGCCAGATTGAATGCAAAATATCGCCAGAATAAATGCAAAAACCGGTAAAGGGAAGTAGTTTTATCTTTACCTTACTATATTTAAACCTTTAATAGTTTTATGATATAATTAATTTGTTCGCCGGCTTAACAGATTTATTTACGGCTACTGCTATATGAAGCTCTCTGACATGATGGCAGGAGGTTATCATAAATAATGGTCTGACAGTAAACTTTGCTAATCTTGTATAAATTCCGTTTGTATAGCCAGGTTTTGAAGTGAGTGAACTGTATGAGATCAAAAGAATCTAACAAATTTCTAATTGCTATGTATTGGACTTCAACGCTAATATGTTTTCAAACCACGTTTTTTTAATTTCATAACGAATTTGTGCGTTTTTAAAATACCACCAGTTAGAAAAAATATTAGTAATAAAAATGCGCTCAATCGGTATACTTAAAAAAATTTCCTTTTTTTTACCGATTATGCGCATTTGTATTACTTATATTTATTACAGCAAAATTAAATAAAGAAGTTCCAAAACTTCTTTATTTAATTTTGCTGTGTTTACAGTAAAATTAAATAAAGATAATGTAGAGCGTGTGATGAGCTTGGAGAAGCTTTAGAAGCTACTTCAAATAAAGAGTTCTTGTTAAGAACTATAGCTACAGCGACTACTTTACCACTTTCTCGTTTTTGAATGGTTCTAATAATTTGAATTTTCATCCGATTTCTAACTGCAAACTCTGAACCTTTTAAAATAAGTTTAAAAATTATAATTTTTTACATATTTTTTTTAATTATTTGTCTTAAGCTGAAACTTTAATGTATACAAATATTTATTATACATTTGCTATGTTTAAACGCTGAATTCAGAAGCAAATTTGCTTCAGAAACAAGAGATCTGTGGCAGTAACGAATCCAGCATTTATTGGTGTTTGAGATAGCTAACATGGAGCAAAATCCAAACGTTTGTATGTTTATACTTATGTTAAATAATTATGCTTTTTTAAAAGTTGCAATAATTGGAGGCTGGAAACCAAAAAGCTCTGTGTTATCTCCCATGCCCCAAACGTGAGAGCAGCAAGTTGATAAAATATTTTTTCTTTTACTATTCTCAACTAAATTTATATATATCGATAAATTTTAAGTATTATTTTACAATCTTCATTTTAAAATTATGACCATATAAAATTTGTTACCCCATCAAATTGAGGGGGTTTCAACTTTATATGGTCGTAATTTACGATTGCTGAAAGATAATACTACGAAACTTAAAATTTATCCATGAATGTAAATTTAGTTAAGATTAGCAAAAAAATTGTTTTACAATCTTACTGCTTTCACGTTTTAAGGAGGGGGGGGGGGGGAGGGTGAAAGTAAAATTTAAGGGCTTTTTTGTTCCCAGCCTCCAATCATTGCATTATTTTGCATATCGCCATAATTTGACATAAGTGTAAACATACAAATGTTTAGAGTTTGCACCACGTCTGTTTGCTATTCAAACACACAAAAAATGCTGGATTCTTCACTGATCTGTGGTTCGATGTCTACTTTAGGCTTTTTTTTGACATGAAGCAAGCATAAACTTATAAGTGAAATGCTATTCTGTGGTGCTCTGTGATGCAACCATTAGGACTTCTAGGAGCACCTAAAATAACTACAGAACAAATGTGTGTATATATTTTTGAACTACATTGATTCGTTTTGAGCAAGTTTTGTTTACAACAAAAGATTCAAAGTCCTTTATCCAATCTTTTAAGGAAATCGTTCTGGATTTGGATTTGTTTGACCCAAGGCTCCAGTAACAGTCTTTTTTAATAAAAACATTCTAAAATGAGGTATAAATCATAAAACTTGTCGAATGACAGAGAAAAAGCTCAAAGGTCAACAAAAAATCACTTTGTAATAGCCAAAGTGTTGATTTATCTATCGTAATCATTCTTAAAAGGTAGGTACAACATATTTCTTAAATTATTTATTTTTTGGTACTGGAACGCACTAATAAAATATCGTTGAACAAATTAACTGGATTTGACATCACAGTCTATTTGCGCCAAAGCTCGGAAAATGCTCTAAATTTAGTCAAAAATCATAAAAAGCGTAACTTCGAACAACCAGCGCGAACACTTCTATCAAGAAAGGAAAATTTAACAATTATTCATATAAATATGACCTCTATGCCACTCATTAGTCACTCCGCATGAAATTGTTGTCGAAAAAAAATTATGGTATATATATATATATATATATATATATATATATATACATATATATATATATATACATATATATATATATATATATATATATATATATATATATATATATATATATATATATATATATATATATATATATATATAGATATATATATATATATAGATATATATATATATATATATATATATATATATATATATATATATATATATATATATATATATATATATATATATATATATATATATATATATATATAGATATATATAGATATAGGTATACACATCGCTCGTTAGATCACACATAAATTTTGCAACCCCTGTACGGAGTCCAAGTAATGGAAAATATATTAATGACCTAGTAAACTTTGAAAGACGAACAAAAAAATTAGCACCTTAACCAAAACATATGATTTATACTGAAATATTGACAAAGTTGGAACTCACAACACTGAAATAAGAGGCGATCTTATTGAGTTTTACAAAACAACAACTGGGATTGATATCGTAGATTGATATCAAAATTTTGTTGTGTAAATTTTGCTCTGTAAAAGTTCTTTACAAAGTCTAAGAGACCATTCTTTAAGGGAAACTCGTAGAAGCAATGAAAATAATCTGAAGGATAATTTATTTTACAAACACAGTGATATCTGATTGGAATGTATTACTAGAAAAAATGGTGTTTGCTAAGACAGTAAATTCTCTTAAAACTAGATTTGATTAACATCTGTTAACTGCTTAGACTTTGTTATCTTAGAATAAAAATTTAAAACTTTATGCTCCGCGACGATTGTTGTCACAGCAGTTTGAATTCCTATTATTATTATTACTATATAGGTTTATTTTGGCGCCGGGACGTTGTTACGGTACTTTTTTGCATATTATAATTGTAAGTACTTTTTTACGTAATATTAATTTTTAAATATTTAAAACATAATTTAAACTCTAAGTAATGTAAACTACTTTAAAGTACTTACAATTAATATTGTTTGATTAGTAAAAAAAAATGTAATTAACAAACAAACAATGACACATATCATATCGAAATACTATATACTTCAACCGGGGGAAGTAGATGATGGGAAACCTTTTATTTAATTGTCTCCACGGGTTCTCTTCAAGATATGGCTTCTTGGTTATTTTTCAAAATTCCACACATGGGTTGCCGCAAATTAGTTAACTTATGTAGCTTTTAAAATATTAGAAATAATATTGTTACGTAAAGAGATTAAAAATACTTATAAAATTTGAAAGCTTTTAATCTTTATTTAAATGATTAGAACCTTTCTAGAACTTCTAAAAAAACGCGCAGTTTAGACGATTTAAGCTGAATTTCAAAAAACATATGCAACTTTTGATCAAGAAAAATCTGAAAACTTTTAGATTAACTTAAAAGCCTAAAATATTCTACTTTAACCTGGTGTGAACAGATTAAGGAATCAGTCAAAAAATTGCCGAAAAATGTTAAAGATAATTTTTTCAAAAGATTTTGATCTTAAATTCAATAATAAATGAAATTGAGTTTATATAAATTTTAAAACATTTCTCATATCTTAGCTCTGTGAATTGGTTTCCATATTAAAACTTTTTGTGCGCGTATTAATTATAAGATGATAGAATAATGCTCATTAACAGATAAAATACTTTAACCAAAGTTCAATATAATTCAAGACTAAAATCGAGGATAAGGTTTTCACTTTTCCTTACCTTCAAGTATACAATATTATTATAAACTTTTTGTGTGCATATTAATTATAAGATGATAGAAGAATGCTCATTAACAGATAAAAATACTTTAACCAAAGTTCGATATAATTCAAGACTAAAATCGAGGATAAGGTTTTCACTTTTCTTTACCTTCAAGTATACAATACTATTTAACGTGAATCACACAACCAAAAAAAGTGTTTGAAAATTAGCTTATTCAACAAATTGTTTTTCTTTTCAGTTAATTGAATACGATCTTCAACTAGAAAAATCTGTATATACGTTAATTGAAACTAACTTCCGATTCCATTTATTTATCTAACAAAAATTTCTATTTACATTGAGATTTAACAGCAACAAACTGCTTACGTAACTGTAAGGTAGATTAGAATAAACTAATTCTTATATCAATAATCCAATTAGCATCTAAAACTAAATAAAGTTACATATAATAAGGAAATATATCAAATAAAAAACTTTCATATCAAAGCAATATAATACAAACAAGCAATAATAACTGCTTGAAACTTTTAAATTCATTTATATAAGTATTGTATTTTTATTAGTTTTTTAAAATTTTTAAAATTTGTATTAAATCTGATGACCTAAAACAAGAAAAATATCTTTATAAAACAAAGTTTCAACTTTGCTCAAAACACACAAACCACTATCCCACCTTGGCAGCTAAAAGTTTACTATCTTTATTGTTCTGCAGTTCAAAACGTTTCAAAACAAGATGCAACATCTGCTCCTGATTCCAAGCTGGATGCAACCATCTAAATTTCTTACTCACGTTGTTATGCAAACACTCTCCCTCAAATTGTTTTATGCCGCTGAACAAAAACTGTTAGATTAAAAATGAGCTCATGCATTCTACGAGATATACCTTTTTTTAGAAAGCTAAAACTCTAAACAAAATAAATTTGTAGAAAGAAAACTTTCTCTCAAAAAATTATTTTATTAGCTAAGCATCATGCCTGTAGATTTTCAATATCTAAAAACTATTTATCGGAAAAATACACACAGCTTCTGTTGTGATGTATAACACTGTTAGAAGTCCACATTTCACTCGATTTCAAGTCTCCAATATTAAATAACAACAAACCAGCCTGACAAATCCGACATTCTTTTAAAAATAAATTATACAGTTTTAACACTATTTCTAACGTAATATGCAAATCAGAAGGCACAATATTTTCTGAAGTTGTTATTGGATAAATTACGGAAGAAATAATTGAATGATAAAACTTACTTAGAGGTGTTAGGTTTCCACCATGTCTTTTTTCACACAAGTTTGGAAAGCTAGCTGTGAAAATGGAATTTTGTATACTTACCACCTTTATCTTCAGCAAAAAAAATCTATACCTCTTCGTAAAAAACCAACAATATAGTTGAGAAGGTCCAAAAATTGAAGTTTGTCAAATACCTCCATTTAGAAACTGTCAAATTTTTTGGTTCATCTTAAATTTCTAGAAATAGAAAACTTTTTTTTAAAAGTTGACGATTGTGCCCTTTCATTTTAAAACCTGTGTCATGGAGTACATAAAATATTTTTAATAAGGAGTACATCAAATATTTTTATAATTTAAACAAGCTTAAAATGTTAAAATTTTAATAGCTTTTGCCATCCATAAAAAAAAAAATTGGTATGAATTAAAAAAGAATAGCTTTTAAAATATAAATGGTTTAAAAATAAAAAAATGCATAAGATTCAGATAGATTAGCCATTTATAGATATGTGTTCCAAATTTCAACAGTCTAGCATAAATATAAGTCAGGCAATCATAGTTGGCCCAAACAGGTTTTCCATTTAAAATAGCAAAAAAAAGAAATTATTAGCAATAATTTACTATTCTTATTTAAATTCCGTTTAATGTGAGTATTTATTTACAGAAAATAAACACTTCTATATTGAAAGAGAGTTAATTTTTAAAATTTTGATGTGGAAATAGTTTATTTTGGATAAATTTGTGACGTAATGTACATTTTTAGATGTTAAACACCCATACCTCCGCAGTACGGCGTTAAAGTGTTTTTTTATTAAAAGGAGAAATGGCAGTAACCAAACACCATTTTTTTACGCCTGTTGTCAAAGGGACGTCGCTGTCTGATATAATTAATAATAAAATTATTTTTTTTAATTGATGAGTTTTAGAGACGAGGCAGCAATTTAATTGCTGTTTTCAACGCTTTTCAGCAAGCATGCCTTCAGCGGACCGTAATGCCTAGAGCCGCAGCCGTTGTTGCAAAACAAACTAAATCATCAAAAAGTTTAATCCCAGTTAAAACATTTTATTTACCCAGTTAATCTTTTTTGAAAAAATTTATATATACATATTTTTAAATATATAAATAAATTAATGCTGAATAAAGTTATTTTACAAATTTTACATATGACCAGGTATATGGGTTGAAATTTTAAAATTGATTAAACTCAAGGTTGTTATCTATCATTAGAATAAGCCTGAGTTCAATATTTCAAAATTAAAAAAATTATCACAATTGAAAAATACTTAGAAAAAGTTAATACGTTTTATTTCATGATGTACCAATTTTTTATTATATGGATTTTCGTGACCTGAGTGCTTATTTGTTCTAACTCCAATTTTGTAAAAAATCAAATTAACAATTCAATAATATTCAAAATAACTTTTTCAGTCAATTAAAAATCAAAATCTTAAAATTTTAATTCTAGATTCGTGTAGTAATGTATTTATATAAATGTATTTGTGTATTAATGTATTGGATACGTGTCAGTTTAGAATTCACTATGTTTTATCTCCACTTTCGAAGCTTGTTTTTTTATGCTTGATTTGATTGATTTTTTTATGCTTGAATTGATTGATTTACACCAAAACAGCCAATTAAATATATCTACAAACAAGAAAAATTATTTAATGCTTACTTGTTCTACTAAAAAAATACAGATTGTATTTAATAAATACAGATTGTAAAAAATACTGCCTGATTGGCTAGAGCCGATCAGGCATTTTGCATTGTAGAATTTTAGAATTTGATGACAATTTCAAGATGACTGACTGTGAAACTGCATAAAATATCTTTTCTTATAATACTTTAGTTGTATAAGCCAACCTGTAATTATTTTATTTTACAAAAAAGAATTGCATTAAGAAAAAAATGAGAATCTGGAAAATCTTACATAAAATCAAGAGGGACAAAAGTTGAAGAAAGAAAACCTGTTTGTGTAGTTGTGATTGAATAAGTAATTGCTTTATTTGCGTATATTCTTGTAAAAACTAGACCAATGTGTCAGCTGTGAAAAAAATAAAATGAATATGGAGAAAGCAATTAACAGCTATAAAATTCAATTTCAGCGTCATATTTTTTAAAAGACAGATTCCTTTCAAGAAAGTAAAAGTGATAGAGAATCAAGAAATTTGTTTTATGTTTTGATATGGAAATTGTCATTTTTTTATTTATTGAACTATAAACATTCAGATTAAAAAGGTTACTGTTTTTTGTGTAGTGAGTAAACTGATTGTAAAAATGCTAATTGTATTGCGTAGGTAAAGGCTTTAAAGCAATTAGTTTTATAACATCCAAATTTAACAGAAATTGTTTTTGGTCTGAGTCATGTGTACCACAAAAATTCAATACTTGCTGTTGCTTTAAAATGGTTTTTACTAGAAAATACACAGATTAACACGAAGATTTTCAGATATATTTTTTTTCTCTTTTTTAAGAAGTTGAAAATGCTCTTAAAATTCTCTTGAAAATTTCTTAACTTCAATTAGAAAAGAAGTATTCAGCCCAATTAGTTTAATTCGTGTATTAAAAATACTGAGATAAAATCCTAAACTCCGCATACTTTAAATTAGATTATCAAATTTCTTAAATTTGAAAAATTATAGAAGACTGTGTTTTTTAAAGGTTCCTTTTTTTCCGTCAAACAACTAAAATATTATTCAAATGTGCCACATTTTGTAATATACAAAGACTGTCACTCTATCACTGAACCAAAACATGTGTAAGTATTTAAAAAATAAAAGAAAAAAAGAAGGGCATTACAAGTTGGCGCAAAAGCACATTTGCAGCAAATAGTCCCAATCTCTAGTGTCTCATTATTAACACCACCAATTCCTTATAGCATGGAAAAAAACAGTCAATATGTTTTATGCCTTCAATTAACTGTGATTTTTATAAAACAAACTCAGAATAAAAACATTTTGTTATAATAAAATAATTTTTTTTGTTAAAATAATCTTTGATTGTCACTGTATGTTGAAATTGTATGATATTGTTTTTTTAAAGTGTTTTTTTTTGGAGTAACCCCAATACTTAAAGAAACAATTTAAGACATTATTCAAATTGTGAGTATTGCAAACATAGTAAAATGCTTCAAATACTGGTCACAATCTCCTTCAAATAAAGTGTGTTTGAAATTTCATTGACTTTTTTCAAAAAATTTTTAATGTTAGAAAAAATAACTTTGAATCTTTTATCCACATTTTTTCAATGATGTGTTTTGGGAAAAGTTAGAATAAGTAAGCACTCGTGTTTTAAGCTACATACTTCTCTTTTAATGATATTATTATTGTTACAATTTTTTTATCATTGTTTTATAATAATATTTATTATTATTGTTACTATGATTGATTAAGTATGAATCGCGAATGTTATAATAATGTCAAAACAATTAGCAAACAATTAAATAAAGTTATGGTAAAAAGATCGGCAGCAATACAAACATAACCTTTAAGGGTAGAAAGTGATGCTTTTAAAATTCAAAAAGATATTCTGTTATTTGAAAATGGTAGCTCAAAATGTGATCACCTTTAAAAATCATATAGTTATATACCGTTTACACGGTCAACTAGTGTGGAATCCGAATAAGCATTCTCAGCCGCTGTGTTTTTATGTTCAAGAAATCGAATACAATTAAGCGATATAATAATTGACGTTTTTACTTTTTAGGGTAGGACTTTCGAAAATAAATATAACTCATGCATTTTCATGCATGCTAATACTATTTTGAGTTATTATTTTTTAATTATACTGTGTTATCTTTTTAAGGTATTGTTTTATAATTTAAATTATTTCGGTTCTTTAATGAGTGAAGTATTTTAGGTACATTATCATTAAATTACTCACTTTTAAGTGTTTTAAATATCCCAGATTTTTATCCCTATTACTAAATAATTATTGCTAATTTAAGCTAGTCTCAAATTTGATCTCTTCACGTATATTTGGCCTTGCTGCAAAAATATCTACTGCATAAAAAATAAAGTAGTCTTTTTGTTTTCTGTTCAAACTTTTAATACTGCTTTCAAAAACAATAATATGTTTTTTCCTTCAATTTGATTTGTAATATATGTTTTTTTCTTCAATTTGATTTGTAATGAATGTTTTTGTCTTCAATTTGATTTGTAATGAATGTTTTTTTCTTCAGTTTGTTTGTAATGTATGTTTTTTCTTTAATTTAATTTTTAATGTATGTTTTTTTCTTCAATTTGATTTGTAATGTATGTTTTTTTCTTTAATTTAATTTTTAATGTATGTTTTTTTCTTCAATTTGATTTGTAATGTATGTTTTTTTCTTTAATTTGACTTTTAATATATATTTTTTTCTTTTGATTTTTAATGTATGTTTTTTTCTTTAATTTGATTTTTAATGTATGTTTTTTTCTTTAATTTGATTTTTAATATATGTTTTTTATTTATAAGATGATACCTTATTGATTGACGAGTAACACGAGAATGAATTTTAGTAGATAGCTTAAGAGAACCAAGATCTTTTGAGCAGTGCTCATAGCAGTATTTAGAGAAAAGAGAAAGAAAGCAACATTACGACGATTTGATAATGGTTGAAGGTTGACTGCAAGAGCGGGTGCAACTAAGTTTATGATGCGTTTTTTCACCTTTACTAAAAGAGAAAGGGCATCATTTGAAGATCAGATATGGAAACAGTATTCCGTACAAGGACGGATTTGAAATATATAAAAATAAAAAATAGATTCCCGAGTAAAAAGATGGCAAGCACCTTCCAAGCAATCAGAAAGTGTTGGCTTCTTATTAAGACAAGAATAAATGGTAGCATTATAAGCAAACAATGCCACCTTATATAAACGAATTTTCTGAAGATCGTTAATTTAAATTAAAAATAGTATACTGCCAAGGATAGAACCTTGAGGAATCCCTGAAGTTACAGGATATATAGAAGAATACTGTCCATCAACTTTTATACTACGATTGCTAAGGATGGCTTTAATTATGTTAAGATGTTAGTTATGTTAAGGTGTTAAGATACACCGTAAGAATATAGCTTATAGCCATAACCTCTCCACACCTCTCTAATACAAAATAAAACCTATCAGTTATTACTATTAACAAGTTATTAGAATCAAGGTGAGAGATTTATTGTTAGCATAAGAGAAGTGTTTGTTAATGATAGAATTATAAACCTTGCTTATGACAGGAAAAGAACTAATATGACAGTAGTTAAACGAATCGGATTGCTCTCCGGAACCTTTTAAAAAAGGTGATAATAGCTGCTTTTTTCTAGCAGGATGAAAAATAATACTCTGATAAGCACTTATTAAATAGTTTTGAAATTATAGACGACAGCTCCGGAGAACACTTCTGCAAGACTATGACAGCTATATCGTTTGGACCACAAACTATAGAAGAGTCTAAGCAGGAAATCACTTTTGATACAGAATTTGCATAGAGTCATATGCACGTCATGCATAGGATTAACCTTTTCGTTGGCTATATCAGGTAGAACGCGATTAGTGGATTTAAAAGATGATATTAATGAAAAGTCCTTAGCAAATAATTCAACTTTGTCTTTAGGTGAGGTGACAAAATTTGAGCCATACAAGAGAGGCGGAATAACAAATTTGCCCTTATTATAGATATTGGTAAAAATTCTCCAAAAGTAACGGCAGTCTAACTTTTGATACAATAAACAAAAGTTTGTGATCTGAGAAAACCGGGCTTAAAATATTGACATAACTGTTTAAAAAAAACCTTTTTACAATAGTTTCTAGCAATAGTAAGCAGACGAATTCCTTCTGGAGAATTGTTTTGCTGATAGATATGAAAGTAATGGTTGCGATCGAATACCGCAGCAACACACTGAGAGAAAAACCATGGAGAAAAGTAAGGCTAGATTTGGAAATATCAAGAGAAAATAAAAGATTAAATATCTGCCTGAATTAAAGAAGTTATGTTAGAAGCACATTTGTTAACAGAAAGACGAAAGATTCCTACCCAAGAGCCATCACAAAGAAGCTCAATGAAAGAGTACCAGTCAGCTTTAAGGTAGTTGTAAGAGGTACAATGATAGAGGGATTCTGATGATGAAAAAAAATGAGATAATAGTTTTAGAGAGGTCATACTGTTATTAGAAATATCTGTAGGTAAATATGGAGAAACTGAGCACTGACTAGGATCAGAAACAAGACATAAATAAAGTAGAGAAGAGGTACAGCGACACTTTTAGTGCTCTAATGTTTTACAGTTGTTGATGGGATCAGCCTCTCTGAAAGATACCACAGAGTTCAGAACTGACTACCAGCCGGTCTCAGAACTTTGAAACTGAGTTTAAGAGGTGTTTATTTTCATTAAGAGATAATAGAATGAGTTGTCGGTTTAAACTGTGTATGTAAATCTTCGTTAAATTTTAAATTTGTTTTTTACTGTTTTTTTTATTTATTTCTTAATTGCTTTAGATTAACTTTAAATAACTTTTAAATTTAAAAAAAATAAAAATATAGATATAAAAAAATAAATTATTGATTTTATTGCTATACAAAGTGTTAGGTTGATTAGAATAATAAATTACTAATAGAGTTAAAATAGTGTTGTATGCTATTCCTTGCCCTAAATACCTCCTTTACTTAGTTTCATCTCTTTTTAACACAAGATAAATTTAATTAGATATTTAATTAATAGAACCTTTAAAATTATTAATACTAAACTTGGTTATTATTATAACATCAATAAAACAGGTCAACGACAATAACAACAAAAAATTTTTATAGTATTTACACCAAAAAAGAGAAAAATCGCGTTCTCAAAATGCAGACGGTCACTAGAGAAAGATCTACCAAGCGAGTTAAAGCTTTTTATCTTTTCGAATTTAATTATTATTTATTTGTTTAGAAATATTGCATAAATTATAAATTATGTAATAACATAAAAAATATTACATAAACTATAATTTATGTAATAACATAAAAAATATTACATAAACTATAATTTATGTAATAACATAAAAAATATTACATAAACTATAATATCATAAATATTACATAATAATATATTATTATAAAATATTACATATTACATAAATATTAATTAATAATATATTATTATAAAATATTACATAATAACATAAATAATACATAAACTATCATAACATAAAAAAGATTACATAAACTATAATCTATGAAAGATTTCTAAACTATTTAATAATAATTAAATTCCAAAAGATAATAGCCTTAACTCGATTGGTAGATTTTTTTCTCTAGTGACCGCCTGCATTTTGAGAACGCGCTCTTTTAAGTTCAGAAAAGCCTAGTAACTAATTAAAGCTACTATAAAAACGAAAGTGAAACGACGTTAAACATTAAACATTAAACGTTAACTGGATGATAAATATTTAAATGAAAACTTTTATTTATTATTACGACATACACAAACTAGTTATGAAATGAACTTAGATCAAAAATATATAACAATATTTATTAATAATAAAATGAAGCTATAAACTAAAATTATATTTATGAACTAAAGTTAAATTAGGGAAGGTGGGGGGGGGGATTTTGAAAACTTTTTGTATTTTGTACCACACTAGCGTCTCCTAAAAAAAAAACCTCAATTTTCAAGATATTTTTGGACTTTAAGATTATTCTTGTGTTAGTGGGGGAGGGGGGGGGATGCATACCGACCATCGCCCCCCCTCCCCACTATTTCCTGGATTTAAGAAGAAAACTTTTGTGGTAAGCAGTTCGTACACAAACATTTTCATTCATTTGCAATCAACATGCATAATAAATGCCAAAGAATGTTAAATATATGCAAATTAATTGTGAAAAACAAGAAACACCTAATAAACCTTGGGAATTGCTGTGACATTCAGATATAATGTATATTGTGGAATTTCAATATATTTTTTTAAATATTTACTAGAGTTGTTAACCGGAAGATTCCGTAAAATTAAAAAAATAAAATAAATATATAAGAGGAGGATAAACCACAATACCTTCAAATCAAGTGAAAGAAAAGATAAAAATAGCAATAAATGATACAAGCAAACAAAATCAACCAAAAGTAGCATAAAAAAAAGCAATGGCAAAGTAACCAATGAACGCCGTTCAAAAAACGGCTACCATGCATGGACCATGCCTTAAATGGTGAGCAAGACATGGAATGGGCCATGCTTGTTGGCCAATAGCGGGCTAGTAATGACGTCGATGGTGGGCTATGCATGGGCCAAGCGGGGCAAGTTTGCTTGGTTTATGTATACAAAAATATATATATATATTGCACAAAACTGTTAGATGGCGAATTTTAACCATGTACAGATGACACTTTCTGTTTAGTTTAGTTTAGTTTAGCAATTTTTTATACATATTGCGTATTTTTTTAACCTACTCTTTTGTTACTTCCTATTTCTTAACATACAATAATAAACGTTTTAACTGATTTTATTGTATTTTTGTAACTATATTATTATTAGTTTGTACAAGAATAATTATATTTTTTATTGTTTTTTCTTTAAACACCTTAATAGGTTTTTTAACAAATTTTAAATATTTAATTTTAACTGAAGGTGATCAGCGTTAGTCGGAACATGTATTGTTTTTTATTAAAAAAATAGTTTTCAAAAATAGAAAATCTGTCTTGTTTATGAAAATATTTACATTTTTGGCTTAAATGAATATATATATATATATATATATATATATATATATATATATATATATATATATATATATATATATATATATATATATATATATATATATATATATATATATATACCGTAATTCGGAGCAACTTCGTCAAGAAGTACAACTTCGTCAGCTGCTGTGAAATTAAATTGAATTCAGTGTTTTCGAAATCAAATATGAATTCAGTGTTTCGAAGTTCAACAGTCAAGTAAACTGATAGCTTCAATCGCAAATTGATTGAATGACAGTAATAGATTATTATGTGCACGTAATAGATAATAGCCAAAAAGAAGCAAAATTAATTTTTAATAACATCGCAAATTAATTGAATGACAGTAATAGATTATTCTGGACACGCAATAGATCATTTTCGGTGTTTATAAACGGCGTAAACGTTGGTTTAAAATTTTTTCCAGTTTATATCAAAATATCTACAAAATGCCTAAAAAAAATAGGAAAGTAATCGAACGACGGAATTACCAGCGTTATGATCCAGTATATATGTATATATACATATATATATATATATATATATATATATATATATATATATATATATATATATATATATATATATATATATATATATATATATATATATATATATATATATATATATATATATATATATATATATATTTATATATATACAAATATACTAATAATTTTATATGTACAGTCGTGTGACTATTTATAATGGCTACCTATGAATTTTGATCGTTTTGAAGTTTAATATTTTTTTTTCATATGAAGAGTAAAAGTATTTTATTGAAAATCTTTTGTTCAAAATAAGGTTTTAACTCATAAAATCAGTGCTTTTTTTTTTTGCTACTGGCAACACTGTCACTTTTAACAGCCATTTTGTATGATGTCATCGTAATTATAATTTTTTCTCTGTACATTTGTTGAGATTTATTACCAGAGTTTTGAACTCGTTTATTAGTTTATCTTTAAAAAATTTATTTGAGTCAGTAAAAATATTATTTCTTAAATATCTTTCTATATTTTAAAGTAAAAATAATAGTGTTTGATTTGATATTTTTAAAGTCATGAGTACCAAAGCAAACTCTTAACTGTAGTACTGAAATGTGATACTTTGTTTTAGTTATGGAGAAAAAAAAGGACTTGTTACCAAAAAAAACTACTGAAATCAGGGCACTTTTAACAAACACTAATCTTTCTCAACGAGAAATTGCCAGAAAATGAAGTATTTTGCAGGTTTCTGTACAAAGTATACACAAAAAATGGCTAATATGGAGAACTTGCAACCAAAGAGGGTTAGCAAATGTGGAAATATGAGAATCCTAACATCACGCGGGGAAAGAATGCTAAGATTGTTTTAGAAAATAGACTGGCCACTAACATTGAAATAACTAAAAAAGCTGGACCAACCTGAAGTCAAAATGTCAAAGAGAACGGTTCGACGTCGCCTGCTCGATCTTGGTTACATTTAACGTTGTCCAGCTAAGAAGCCTAAACTGACACCAAAAATAATGCAATAAAGGTTGGAGTGGGCAAAAAAATACAGAAATTTAATAGAAGATGATTGAAATTGGTAAAATTTATTTAACTGATTTAAAAATATCCACTTTCTTTCATCAAATTTTAAAAATTTGCTTAACAATCCTTATATAATATATTAAGGTATGCTTTAGCGACAAGAGTACATTCCTTGTGTTAACAAATAAGAATCAATACGTAAAAAGATAAAAAGGGTAAAAATTCTTATTGGACTTCATCATTTAAACAGTTAAACACCCCATTGCTGTGATGATCTGGTCATTGATATGTGGAAGGGGAATGGGGAGGCCCTATATTGTTGAGGGAAGAATAAATCAGTTACAATATAAAAAAGTCCAGGAACAAAAATTGTTGCCACAGTTAGCAGAATGGTTTGGTTGAGGTGAAAAAAAAGCCCTCATGCAGGACGGGGCACCATGTCATACAGCTAAATCAATTAAAAAATATCTATCAGAACAGAAAATTTCATTACTTGATTGGCTATGAAACTCTCCTGACCTACATCCTTTAAAAAGGATGTAGGTCAGGAGTCTTCTTTAGGAGCCCCCTTTAGAGGGGGCTCCTAAAGAAGCAAATATCTAAAAAAAATATTTCAAATAAAGTGTATTTAATAAAAAGAATTATTTGCCGCTGGAACCATAATAAAAAATTGAAGCAAAAGACTGAAAAATGCATCAAAAGTATGACAAGAAGGTTCTTATAATTAGGGAGGTTAAAGGGGGAATCACCAAATATCGATCTTGAATATATTTGCAGTATCTTTTAAGTAATAAAATTTATTACCAATTTGTTAAATACTTTTTATTTGCCAATAAAATACTCATTTCTTAAATTAAAACTGCTTTTGAGTGGATTAATCACAAGAAATAAAAAAACTTTATAATAATTAAAACTTGAGAATGTATAAAAATGTGGGTGGCTATAATAAATTGTCACACGACTGTATGTGTATGTGTATATATATATATATATATATATATATATATATATATATATATATATATATATATATATATATATATATATATATATATATATATATATATATATATATATACATATATGTATGAATATATATATATATATATATATATATATATATATATATATATATACATGTATATATAAATATATATATATACATATATGTATGAATATATATATATATATATATATATATATATATATATATATATATATATATATATATATATATATTTCATTTTTAATATGAAGACAAGGAGATTATCTAATATAAAGTTAAAAGTATATTATTAGGGCAATCAATACAGCCACAATCGACAATATACTTAAAGTTGAATTTCCAATCAAGTTTTGGCCATAACTTCTTAGGGTATTAGTGCGACTTCGAACCACTGGTGTTCGTATTATGCGAACTGTTCGAACTGATCGTATCGAACTGGCATCTCTTATAAATCTGTTTAACTCAGTTTCTTCGATTTCAACATCTTCTTCATAGTCAATATCCAAATCTGCATAAGAAAGCTTGATTAAAAACAAAGCAAGAAAACTAAATAAGAAAAGCTTACTCATTTTCAACGCGTTATAAAGTAAACTAATAACTTTTCTGTATATTTAGATATTCTTTGGATTAACATTAAATCAATCATATGATTAACGGCACATTTGATGCATTTTCTTAGTTGTACAAAAATAATAAAAGAACAATACTTTTAAATATAATGAAACTTAATTGACAAAAATTTATGGTTGTCAGTTTTAATACTATTTAATCCGTTTCCAACATTTAGGTTATATTCGGAGTATTTTTTTGTTGAAATACAAAGTCAATTTAATAACATCGTTTTATGTTAAACTTATATCATATGATTAAAAAATATAGATTCAAAATTTTAGATCAAAATGATTTCCTCTGAATTTTTCTTCTCGTTAATTGTATATTTGAAAATAAACTTGCCAGTAAAATTATGACGACAATCTTAAGGTTGTTTATTAAATTCAATGTAGTAGAATATGGCTATCCGTTACGTATTAATTTTAAAAAAAATGATTATTTCCGGGTATTCGATGCGATAGTTTTAAGAAATATTTTTTTTAATTCAAAAACAACAAAAGAGTTTTAATTTTGTTTTACTTTAGTCTAGTCATTAAAAATAACCCCTTTGATAGCCCTTGGGGAAACTGAGTTGTTGACATTGTTCCATAATTCTGAAATTCACTTTATGTTTTAACGTCAGAATATAGGTTTATACTAATATCAAATTAATTAAAAAATTTTTTGATTTTAAATTTTGATAAATTTAAAAAAGTGAAACAATTAAAAATTAAAAGTATAATTAACAATTAAAATATGTCAAAATTATTTTGTTCAAATACTTCTTCGTTGTCGAAGAAGTATTTGAACTTCGTGTCACTTGTTCCTAAAATATGATGGATAAATCCCATATATATCTTGTTGCAATTAAAACAAGTTGAATAACAATTTTCATAATATTAGAAGTATCTGAGTATATTATTAAAAGAAAAAATAAATTTTTTTAGAGTGAGCTCGAAAAGGTAAAAAGAAGTTGGTAAATTGAAGTTCCGCAGAACAATATTATTCCATAGATGGGGTCCACGAAAAGCAATGTAAAATTGACTAATTTTTGTGTGAAAAAATGACTTATATAAAAAGTGTATGTTTCTCATACTGTATTTGTTGTTAGGTTTATGTTTGAAAGTATTATTAAAAGCGGTAGAGATTAGATTACTTCTATATAAAATATACAAAACGTTAAACTTTAAATACATTGAGTTCAAATAAATTTCATAGTTTCATTTTATTAAAAATAAGTTTTGTATGTGTAAAACGATCAGCATAGTTAATTTTGCGCATCGCATGTTTTTGACGGCGGTAAAGAAGTTTTAACTTTTTACAGTACTCCCCAAAGCAGTGTTAGCATAATTTATGTAAAAGAATTTTTTAACAGAATCATTTTTTATTTCAATTTCTTCTATATAAAATAGCAACAAGTTTGTTGGCAATAATCGCTTTTTTGCATGCGAAAGGAATAGAGTCCATTTGGTTTCATTAATATTTAAAGTTAGCTTATAACATTTAAACCAGTTTGATATATGTTTTAATACTTTATTCAAAGTGTTAAAGAGTTCATATATATCACTGCTTGAGAGAAATTGGTTGGTATCATCTGCGTACATAATACTTATAAGGTTTGTAGCTTTATTCAAATCATTTATATATATCAAGAAAAGTAGGGGTCCGAGGATTGAATCCTGAGAAACATCGCATTGAATATCTAGATAATTATTTTGATAATCGTCGTTACTAATAACAAATTTTTTTTGTTTTTTTTCAGTAGCATCTAAACCATTTTAAACCAGTACTTTTAATTCCATGATATTTAAGTTTTTGTAGTAAAATATAATGACCTACTTTGTCAAAAACTTTTGATAGGTCAATGAAGATACCTAACAAGTACTGTGATTTTTCAAAAGATTTCGAGATTTCATGCGCAAACTGGGTTATTGCGTGCTTTGCTGAGAAACTTTTATAAAGCTAAATCCTTTGTTATACAGTAAGCTATTTTGTTGAGATGTTTCTATATTCTATTAAACATTATTCTTTCTAATATTTTTAAAAATACTGAAAGAACAGAGATGGGACAATAGTTGCTAATATTTTATCTGTCTCCCTCTTTAAAGATAGGAGCAACTTTACCAAATTTTAATTGCTCGGAAAATATTCCTTCATTAATAGAAACTTTAAAAACTTTAACGAGAACATGTTTTAATATACCGAAATAGTCTATAATTACATTAATTTCATCTACTCCAGTTGTTTTCATTCTTTTCGAAGAATTTAAAGTTACTTCAAATTTACCTATTGTTACGAGAATTAAAGAACCCCGTCGTATTTTGAATCTTATTTGATAAGGAAGGACCTATCCCAATAAAAAGTTTAATGAAATCATTGGATATGGCTGTTATGGGTGTTAAAAGCTTTATTCATCTGTAATAGATGCGGTTCTGTTGTAACATGCTCCGGTGGATCCACAACTACTTTGCAGAATCATATTTTGCGTCATGGAACTACTATCACTAGCCCTTCGACTAAAAAATCCAGCAGCAGCTCAAATCCGCCACGTAAAAAAAAACTTAAAACCATGGACAATTATTAACAAAAAACAAAACGTAAAGTAATTGTAGCTGATCTAGCTACAAACGGCATTTCGATTAATACAACAAATAACAACAAATTTGTTTGTCGATTCAACAAAGAGGATATCTTCTTCCTAAATGTCCAACAAATATACTTCATTAAGATTTTTTTGATAAAAAGGCAGTTGTCAAAGCGCCTTTTTAAAAAAGATCTTTCAGTCGTTCCATTGAAAAATGCTTTAAATTTTGCTGAAAAACTTGCATTTAGGCTTTTCAGATTTACTTTTAATGATGAGAAAACACTATTAGCTGAAGCACCAAATTCAAATTGCTTTTAGAAAGAGTTTTTGTTGTACCGAGATACGGGCAAAAGAACTAAAAATCTTGAAAAAGTTTTGAATGCTAAGTTCTATACTAAGCCTATCTTTACAGATGTCAAACGCGTTTTTATATTTGCACTAGTTTCTGCACAAAAATCAGATCACGATTATCTGATGATTCGTTAAAATTAGTTTCCTTAAAAGTTTTTTACAATAAAAAAAAGTCGTTGTCATTTTTATTTCGAAATATAAAGATAATGTTAGAACACTTTGTTTAAAAAACTTTTTTAGTAAATAATACAAGATAAACTTACATAAGTTTTATTATTTAACAAGAAAAACCTAAAACCACGGTTAACCGCGGAGTTTTTTTTATTAAAACCAAAACCGCGGTGTTTTATAAGTGCGGTTTTTTGGAAACCATATTAAACTTGCTATCATAGCCTATCGTTTTTTTCGGAACATATACGTAAAATAAATTCACTATTTTGTGTAGTTACAAAGTGTAATAGTATAAAAATGAATTAAAACCTTTGAAAAAACCAAAAAAACATTTTGGGAGGGTATCGGGACAAGATTAACATTTTGAGCTAAAATTTAATTAATTGTTTATAGATTACCCATCACCAGAAAACAGCAGGGAAAATTGACATCTTTAAACTTTGGCTTTATCGAAACACCCGACTTTCCACCCTCCTCAAATGAAGGGCTTGTAAATTTTAAATTGTTGTTGTAAAACCTGCTGATGATAATAATTTAGCATAAAATAGTAATTAAAAAAAGTTAATTTTACCTCAACTTTAGGGTAAGCGGAATTTTCGAGTATCTTTGATCTCAGGTTCCCAGGTATATATATATATATATATATATATATATATATATATATATATATATATATATATATATATATATATATATATATAACCCATAGTCTATATATATATCATCAGCTCGGAACACAAGTGTCGTATCGAAAATTTATTAAAATTATATTAAAATAGGAAACTATCTAATTTATGTAAATTTAAAGATATGTAAAAATAAAATATATTTTTTTATAATGCTACAATATAATGTTATACAAAAAAAAGTTCTTCCTTTAATATAATATTAAATTTACATAAATTAGATAACTACATTTTTATATTTAATTTTAATTAATTTTCGATGCGACAATTGTGTTATATATATATATATATATACATATATATATATATATATATATATATATATATATATATATATATATATATATATATATATATATATATATATATATATAGTATATATATATATATATATATATATATATATATATATATGTATATATATATATATATATATATATATATATATATATATATATATATATATTTATATATATATATATGTATATATATATACAGTATCGGACAAAACGAGTGCAACCAAATAATGCTAATTTAGTTTCTTTAAATAAAAGTGCTTCATTTTTTTCAATTTAGAGAAATAACTATGTAACTGTTTAAAGACAAAGTTCTTCAAGTTTTATTCATCACAAAATTCATTATTTGTACACAAAAATTAATAAATTAATCAAAAGTATTTAAAAAAATTGATTTCCTTCTGGACAAAACAAGTGCAACTCGACATAATGTTGACCAAGCTGTATTTCGCTATCAGTATTTCGTGGCGAATCATTTGTCGTCGATCACAGCCTTGCATCTTCGAGGCATAGATTCGATCAGGTGTTCAATGAAACTTTGTGGAATCGCTGCCCAGGCCTTATGGATTTGTTCAAACAGTTGATCCTTATTACGAACACCTTAACGATTAATTCCGCGGTTGACGATCTCCCACAGGTTCTCGATAGGGTTGAGATCTGGAGATTGAGGCGGTCAATCCATCACCGATAGGTGGTTGTCTTGAAACCACTGCTTGACTACTTTTGCGGTGTGTTTCGGATCGTTGTCTTGCTGAAAAACCCATTTTATTGGCATATTCCATTCAGCATGAGGTAACATAACATCTTTCAGGATATTTTTATACATGAAACGGTCCATTATTCCATCGCTTCGATGTATTGGACCTAGACCATTACATCGAAACGTTAGACCTGTTAGCAGAAAAACACCCCCAGGCCATTACATTACCTCCACCATGCTTCACGGTCTTATGGCAGTAACGTAAATCGAGGCGTTTTCAGGCCGGTCGACATACACGGAAAATGCCATCGCTCCCAAATGATGTTAAAGTTCGATTCATTACTGAACAGGACAGTTCGCCGTTTCCGCACAACCCAGTCAATATGAGATGTAGTAAAAAGGAGTCTTTTCTTCTCGTTTTTTAGTGAAATCAGCGGTTTCTTTGCAGGGCGTCGAGAAAACAATCCGGCTTTAACAGCACGTTGTCTAATTGTTCGGTCCGATACAGGCAGCTCTAATTGCTTTTGTATCTCGACTGATGATATCCAGGGATCCTTCTTGACGGATCTGACGATCATAGAATCCTCTCTAGAAGTGGTGGAATGCGGTCTTCCAACTTCGTTATCTGCTGCCAACTTCCCCGTAGAACGATATTTGGAACATAGTCTTGATACGGTCCATTTTTTCACGCGATATTTATCACAAATACGTTTTTGTGACATTCCACTTACGTATTCGCCAATAGTTTTCTTTTTTTAGTTCCAATCCAAGACTGTTGGGAGCCAATAATCACGCTTCTCAAGGCTTACCGTGTTACATTTACCTTGTGATGATACAATAATGCTCTGTTGAACACAACGTCTTGGTTGGATGCGGACTCTATTGATGTAATGAAACACTTGTTGTATTTCACTTCTTGTATTGATGTTCTTTGATAAAACACTTTGATAAAACTCACTTCGATAAACTGTCTTGATAATACTGACTGATTGACTTTCATATACTGACTGAATTACATGTCGATTTACATGTCTCTTATATAGTAAAATGAACCTGTGTGAACCTGTTCTGGAAGATTCTAGATGCTTCTTTTCGATGCTTCTGGATGCTTCTGGATGCTTCTGAATGTTTCTGGATACTTCTGGACGCAATTGGATACTTCCAGATGCTTCTTCTGGAAACTTCTGGAAGCTTCAGCATGCTTCTGGAAACTTCTGGAAACTTCTGGTTACTTGCTTTAATTATTAAAAATCTTCCGTGACGTTGACACGGACCAGACTTAAGAAAATGAAACAAACCAAAAAAGTTGCACTTGTTTTGTCCGCTGCAAAATGGCACTTGTCAACGAAATTCTGCCTGTGTGCTGTTACCTGTCAGCTGATTGCTCATGTCATGGCATGCTATGACTCCAGACTCCTGAACCGTTTGCTGTGGTAGTATAGCTCGTTTCGTTTTTAAGACATGTAAAATTAGGAATACTTTTTAGCACTGTTCGCTGTTGGTTGCAAATGTTTTGTTGAATACTGCATATATATATATATATATATATATATATATATATATATATATATATATATATATATATATATATATATATATATATATATTTATATATTTATATATATATATGTATATATATATATATATATATATATATATATATTTATATATATATATATATATATATATATATATATATATATATATATATATATATATATATATATATATATATATATTACAACAAATTTATAATGAGGTTACTTTAATTGAACGTAATTTTAAATTTCACCTATCAACTGTTGATTGGCTTATTTTAACAAGAGCTTTAAAAAATAACATCAAAAAAGAAAATGAAAATTTTTTAAAAATACACTAAAAGAAATTAAAGAATTTAACAAATGGTCATAGTTTACCTTTTAATACTTCAGATATTGTAAAGAATCTTTGTTCATTTATGCTTTCAGAAGACGAATTAGACATCCTTAAAAATAGACTAAGCTTCTCTATCCCACCACAAGATTTCAAAAGAACCGATATATACTTCATTCGAAGTCATAAACCGATATTTTCAGAATAATTTAAAAAGTGCATTGTTTGCATCGGTATGAATTTTTTTATTTTATGTTGTTTGAGTGTATGAACGCGCGCGTTTGTTTTACATACATGTATTAAATGCACATATATTTATTAAATACAGAGCCGGATCCAGCTTTTTTTGGTCTTTGGGATAGCTAACTTCCGGACATGGAGCAAGCTCCAAACATTTGTGTGTTTATTCTTATGTCAAATAAGGATGCTTTGCAAGGGGTTGCGGTGATTGGAGGCTGGGAACAAGGGGGCCCTAATTTTGCGCCCCCCCCCCTTTTCGAGGAGTGAGAGCGATGGGTTGATGGGGTATTTTTTGTACTGTTCTCGGCTGGACTTATTTTCGTCAATGAGTTTTGGGTTTCGTGGTATTGTCTTTCGGCGTTCGGGGGATAATGACCATATAAAGTTCAAACCCCCTCAAATTGAGGGGGGTTTAAACTTTATATGGTCATAATTTTTGAGGGCTAAAAAATTTTACTTTGGGATTTGTCGATGGGTATTGGTCTAGTTGAGAACAGTACAAGGGGTATTTCATCGGCTTGTTGCTCTCACGTTTAGGGCGGGGGGCACAAAATTTGGGGCTTTTTTGTTCCCAACCTCCAATCGTCGCGGTTTTTTGCAAAGCGTCCTTGTTTGACATAGGTATGTGGGTGTTTGGAGTTTGCTCCATGTCTAGGGGTTGGCTATCTCAGGGACCAAGAAAAGCTGGATCCGGCTCTGATTAAATATATTTAATAGATACACACATATTTGCAAATAAATACTATTTATGTGCAAGTATGTTCGGATCTAAGCATGTTGGTAACAATGTATATATATATATCTTTATATTTATGTTTGTGTATGCATGTAAAAAAATTAAACTTTCTCATTTTTTTAATGCTTTTTTGTTTTTCTTTATTTTATCTTTAATTTTTATCATATTTTTGTTATGTTTTTTGTTATAGTATTATTTCTTTTAATTCTAAATATTTATTGTAGCCACATTTACTATTATTTTTAACTTTAGTATTATTATTCCTATTTTATTATTTTCACTTTAAATAACTGCTTTATGTCCTTGTTAGTTGTTACGTTTCATTAGTCAAATGTTTATAACTAATTTATACGTATATTTAGCTATCGTGTTTATAAAAACAAGTGACTTATTATTTTAGTTATTCTTGTTATTATAATTACTATTATAATTGCATGAAAATAGCATGGTATATGTTCAAAAGTGTCTCAAGATTAACATAATTGCGAACTTTGGCCAACATACCATTAGATCTACTAAGTTTCATTGCTCAAGTCTTCACAGTGGGATAAAAAGGAAAAATTTGAATCAATTTTTTTACCAAGATACTTAATTGAGTTACTAGGTTCAATTTGCCACTTAATCTAAAGTTCATATGTTTATAGATTTTTGTTTTATTTGATTTAAAGATAATAAGTTCAGTTTTAATAGAGTTTAGAAAAAGTTTGATGGAGCGAAGCCACTGAACTAGATTGGCAAGATCATGGTTAATGTGTTTGTTAATTTTTTTTAAGGATTTATTAATTAGCATTAAATTAGTATCATCAGCAAAGTGGTAAACAGTAGCAAACTTAATGAACGTATGAAGATCGTTAATATAAAGAAGGAAAAGCAGTGGTCCCAATACTGAACCCTGTGGAACACCATTAGAACATTTTACAAGGCTAGATTTTCATTTAAATTTTTCTAAAAAAGCATAGAGCCTAATATGCATTGCCTTTTCAAATAATTTATCTATATTAGAAAGCAAGGAGATGGGTCGATAATTGGTGAGATCTAGTAAAGAGCCTTTTTTAAATATTGGAATAACTTTGGCAACTTTAAAAATACCTGGGAAAATACCACTTTTAAATGATTATTTATAACAGTAGAGTGAGGCTTTAAAATAATGTGTGGGACTAGTTTAAGGAGGAATGTGGGTACGCTATTAGGACCAAGACTTTTTTCAGTTTTGAGCGTATTTGTAATGAGACCAGATATTTCATTTTCAGTTACAGGATTAATAAAAAACAATTTACATTATGAAGTATTTTAATCTATGAAAACTTTGTTTTTACTTTTTACTTTATAAGCAGTGCTCGGAATTGGAAAAAAGCATAACGGGGTGGTTTCAGTATTTTTAAAATACCACTGTATCATTGCTATATATATTTAGACTTTAAAAGGTCACCCCGTCTTTTTTTACTTGGAGTACTTTCAGTTAACGCAGATTGGTTTAAAATTGGTCAATATTTCGTCAAAATCGGTCAAAAAATTACTAAACGTTTAGCGACATATTATAGACCGAAAAACGACGCTTGATTTGAAATGTACATTTCAAAATATTTTTAATAAATATGTTAACAAAACGTCGATCTAACGTCAAGAACATCGACTTATATTAGTCAATATTAGTTAAACGTATCATAACATAATCAATTAAATCTGTGGTGCGCCCATAGTCCCCACCCACATGATCTTGCTCGGCATAATGTAATTTATAAAAGTAAAATTGTGTTTGTAATTTTATATTTGCAGTTTTTCATTTGGTTCTTGTTGAAAATCAATAAAATATTTGAATGAATTAACAATTAAAATTAAAATAAATGACTAAATACGCTGAAAAGTTTTGTGAGCGTGTAAGTGAAAAGTTTGTGAGCGTGAATGTGTGTTGTGAAAAGTTTGTGTACTCGTTCATGAAAATACAATATTACAACTTAAAAGTAACAAGTTTAGATTATTGTTAATTAGAAGCTCATCTTTCTCACTTTTGCGTTTGCAGAATCATTGACAAAATCTGTATAATCTAGTTTTGCTGTCTTTTATGTTCAATAGCGAGTATTGCAAGATCCCGTAACCTGCTTTGGCCAATAGAATTTTTTTTGTTTACATTTATAGTTTTTAATTTGCTAAATGACCGTTCAACAGTGGCTACTGCAACTGGAAGGTTAAAGAACAACACGAACGCAGTTATGATTTCAGAAAATTCACTTTCTAAGCAGTTGTACTTTGTAAGAAGCAATTCTGAAAAGGTTTTTATATACATTTTTTCATTTAATTCTTTTTTTATTAGAAAAATTGCGTGTAGAAACTGAATTTAAAACTCATAGGATATCACTTTTGGGTTATTTGTTTTTGAGGTTAGCGCATAACTTTATATGCTCTGCCTCTGGTAAACTAACAATGTTTTTGGGTTTAAGAAATTCAAAACAGTTTGTAATTGTTTGCATCCCTATAAAACGCTGCTTAATCTGAGCATTTATTTTGTCCAAAACAAAATAAAATACTTCAACTTTGAATAACTGTTCCTTGTCGTCAACGCGATAACCTGAGGCTAACTCATCAAAATGTTTTTATTTGCGTGGTTGTTTATTTGCCCGAAAATTAGTGTCAATTCCCCACTTTTTGGCTTGCTCTTCAGCTTCTAATTTCAGTTGTTCATACGATCGTCTATAGTCTTGAATATTTTCACTAACACAATTTAATATAAGAACAGCATCATCTAAGTCAATGTCTTTCTTCTGAAGTGTTTGAATGCATAAAATAAGTTTTTCATATCACCTTATATAAAAATACACTAATATAAACAAATTCAAATGTCGCCATCTTTTTTTGTATTTGGATAGCCTTATCTCTCTTATCCTTTTTTGTTAGATCTCAGATTGACTTCAGTCAAAGCTTTCAATATATCAATATAGCGAACTTTAACAGCTATGAAAGACTGTAATCTAACGGCCCTGTGAGTCAGTTTCAGCTTTTTTAAAGTGATTTCTGACTCGCGAGTGAATGAAGATAGAAGATCCCATCTCTTTATGCTGTTTCCAAAAAAGAAATATATATTCTGAAGAGTGGCAAGTATGATAATACTTCACGGCAGTTATTAACGCAGTCATTAATTAATATATCGAGATTATGACTGGCTCAATGCACATACTCTGCATTTTGTTGGATCCGTTTAATTCTTGTTTGTACACCATTGTACACATCACTCATGACATTGGCACCATTGTAACCCTGCCCATAAGATTTTTCTATGTGAATATTTATTTCCTTCAAAACCTGCATTACTTAATCAGTCATACCTTCTGGTGAATGGTCCTTTAATTCTAAAAATCCTGAAAAGGTTTCACTAATTTCGAAATTTGTTGGTAGTTTATTATTGTTCTAAAATAATGTGGACATGTCGTATAGTAATACTTAACTGATCAACGTTTGTTATGTCTTGTGTTGTGTCCAGCATCAGAGTATAAAATGGTGTTGCATTAATCGTAGATGTCTATTCCTTTACCAGTTTTTCTCCCGAACATTCAAATAGTTAATTCTGAACTGTTGGACATAAATATCTTATTGAACAAGATGGCATGTCTAGTATCTACTTCATAACATCATCATCATTGGCAAGTAATTGAACTTGTGATAAAAAATTTCCATTAGTTGTCCAAAAATCCTTCTCGATGGCCACAAAATCGTAGAGAATTTTTAGCTTTTTGTCTAATATTATGAATGATAAATTTTTCCAATCTCTTATACCAGAACGCCATTGACTTTTGATATTTGAGAACAATCAACAAGGTTTACAATATGCAGCGTTTAAAACAGTGGAATAGCAGAGCCACATGTGTGGTAGTGGACCATATTTCGCCATAGCACAATAATAAGTTTCACTAAAGCATTTATTTTGTTGGGCAGGATCTTTAGGAAACGGTCCTTTTGGTCTATGGGGTAAACGATTTATTAATGATCTCCTTTTTTTCATCAGAAATGTTTTGAATTTGATATTGCCTATGATCAGTTCTAATAATTACATCATCTCTTTCGTTTGAATAATATTGACACTTTGCACTTCTGGTAATACTTTCCTATTTGTCTCTTGACTCTCTTCTAAAGCATCTGCTAATTTAATGTCATTATTATGCCCCACTCCACCAATCCATCATTGTTGTCTGCCGTTGACGTATTTGCAACACTCTCTTCTCTTTCTGTGCAAAAGAAATCAAGTTTTGGTAATTTTTTCAATTCTTCTTCTTTTTGTTTTTAAAGTTTTCTTTAATATGCTCCACTCATTATTTTTGATTTTTTTTAAACCATCCATATTTAAGTAGAGGTTAGATACATTTATTTTTTTTAAGTTTACAAAGTCTGTCTACAAATGATCAAACACCATACGCAAAAACTATTCAAATGTAAGTGCAAAAAGTTAATTCAAATTAAAAGTTATTAACAAGATACAGTGGCTACGGTTACGGATGTCAATAATTTACAATCTAATTTAAGCAAGATGCAGAGGCTACAGTTACGGACGTTAATCACTTAAATCCAATTTTGACATAATTTTCGAAAAAAATTGAAGTAACTTAGGGAAAAGAGCCCCTGGCAAAAGCCCCCAGTCTGTGTGGGCCCCTAATCATTGCCTACTCTTGCTATATGGTAGCTACGCCACTGTATATTATATTATAATATAGTATTATAGCCAATAGTCATAAAACTCACATGACAGCTTAGACCACGCGGTTTAAATATGCATAAATAAGACGAAGTTGAAAAAGACAAAAGTAAGGAAGACCGGGGCTAGTTGGCTCGGTTTTTACTCTTTGCTCTGTAGCCCTAACGGTACATTTTTTGAAAATACTATAGTGTAGTCTTAAAGAGTATGAATTTGGGCAACTTATAAAATTTGCATTCATTTACAAAAAAAAAAATCTTGAAGCTTTTTCGGGCCCTCAAAAAAAAAATTGCGCCAACTTACCCCACCACGGGGTAAGTTGGCGCAATTTTTTTATTGTTTATTTATCAGTCGTTTTGCTTTTAGTTGATGTGAGGAAGTGAATCTTGAAAACGCGGTTAGATTTTATTTAGCCAATGAAAAATAATTTTCACTATTTCAAAAGTCCTCCATTTATTTTATATATTTAATTAGAATTACTACAACTGAATGTAGGTCGTCAATCTTTTGTCAATTTTTAACTGTTTTTGACTGATGTAACAACATTAGATTCTAAATTACTCTAAACAATCTAATTTTATTTTTAATTTAGAGAAAAGAACCTATACAATTTATTTGCTTATTCTACTTGAATAAAGTAATAAATAATAAGATTCATGAGTATTAATGACTTCAATAAAAATATTTATTTATAATAATATGATAAAATATTAAATATTGAAATATTTAATCGATGTAACCTGTTATGTTGGTGGCATGAATAAACAATTTTTTATTATTATTTAACGTCTATATTTTTTTAATATTATGCGTTTTTTAATTTTTTTTTGAATGTCTACTTTCTAATGTCTATAGGGGAGAGCGGGGCTAGTTGGCCGCAAGGGTAAGTTTACGAACTGCATTTATCTTCAAAGCCTTTCATCAGAAAGTGACAAAAATGACACAATCCTTCTTAATTAACCATTTCATCATTCACTATAGTATTGTTAGGATTAGCGCATGCGCATGGAAGATATTAAGATTTATGCGATTTTTGGACAAAAACGCAACTTTTGGAACATCGCTTCTTTTATACTTTACAAAAAAAGTAGTTAGTTGTATGAAAAAAAAAATTATTGTAAAAGTTCCAGTCTCAATTGGTGTACTATATCCAGTCAGACATTTTTTAAAAGTTACTGTTTTTCAAGATCTATAGGCTGTTTATTGAAAAAAAGGCTTTCGGGGTAAGTTGGCGAAATTTTCACGGGGTAAGTTGGGTCATAACATTAACTATGGAAAAAATATATATGTTTATAAAAGTAATTTTTTAATTTTTAGCAATTTTGAAAAAATTTATTCTTACAAAAAAATTAAAAAAAATTTTTTTTTTTAGTTTTTTTTCACAGTTAATATTTTTCACACTGTTTTGGCTGTTATACGTACTAATATTTGGTACCAGGCAAAAGCAATCTTTTGTTTTGGCATAAAGTTGTTGCCAAAATTATTAGTAAAAAATTTCTATTAATTTTGCACTTAACAGTACATTAATAATCATATTTATAGCTTGCGCCAACTTACCCCGTAGTGGGGTAAGTTGGCGCAATTTTTTTTTACTAAAGATCAAAATCTTTTTTTCAAAATCAATTTTTTTTTAATAAAGATCAAAATCTAAAGAAGACGATCAGGAGACAAATGTAGATGATGATTTTGCGCAAAAACCGGTGCATGACATCAACTGAAAGCAAAACGACTGATAAATAAACAATAAACAAATTTCATGTGCGTCGTTTTAAATCATGGAAGTTAAAAAGTTCTTTTAGCGACAACCAATGTCAGCTACCTTCCTAAATGCCAACAAATCAATCGACTCCGATATTATAGAAACTATTGATGGCCACATTGCAGTTCACAGACGCAGTTGAACAACGTGAGTTGCTTGTCTCTTGTTATGAAAATCCTGCTTCAAGAATTTTTTTCATAAGTTTTATAAACAACTGACCAGTTTGAATTTATTTTGTAAACGATAGAATGATTTATTCATCTTTGCTAAAATCAAAAGGTTTATTAAGTTTTTTTTTTGTTTATTTTTGCAGCATTTTAGTTTATTTTAGTTACATTAGTTAAAAAAATTAAGGGAACTGATCTGGTAAAAAACCATTGCATAAATTTTGTCGAGACTTTTTACTCATTTTTTAATGTCAAAAATGAACATGTTTGGTAGTTTGCACTTTACACAATTTTACTATTATCATTTTCTATGGCTATAATTAATACCAAAGTACGCGGATAATAAAAAAGTTTTTAGAAAGAGTTCGTTTTTTAAATTTAGATAACTTAAGGAAAACTGTCAAAATTTAGGAAAAACTTTGGACGGATTTTCAACAACTTTACATAAAACGGATTTTCAAAACTCATTTTGATAATCCGTTTTATGCAAAGTTGTTGTTGAAAATTCCAATTTTGATTTTTAAAAGTACATTTAAAATGCTAACTATTTTACCCTTGTTTTTTGCGGTTATAAAATTAGACAGAATACAAAACAAATGAATCATATTGAGTTGCTGTTAATTTTATTAATTATTATACTTTTAGAATCTATAATATACAACTTTACAAATATGTCTATTGCCATATTTAAAAGAAACCTCATCGCGGGTTAGATGAACGAAAAAAGACATCTTCAAGAACAATGAAAATGGTGTGATTAATAAAGATCAAAATCTAAAGAAGACGATCAGGAGACAAATGTAGATGATGATTTTGCGCAAAAACCGGTGCATGATGAAGAAGCGGTAGGCGGTATACTAGGAATATTTTTGATGATGCATAAACCTGAAAACACAGTGATCCAAAATATATAGAGTAAATTGGGGTAAGAGTAAACAAAAAATAAAGTGGAAGGCTTAGCAATTTTCTCTATTTGGCATTTATTGAAAGCTAAAACAAAAAATCTTTAAAAATGCGAGTCACCGTTTTTGTAGAGAATTTTGTGCTCTATCTAAAGGTGTAAAAATTATATAAAAAATTTAATTTTGCCTTGTCAAACACTACATGCGATTTGCGGAATTTTGACAATATTGGATTTTCATAAGATCAAAGTAAACAGCATATAATTTGCAGGCTCGGTGCTAAACGTCCTTTAAAATTCGATGGCAACAACAAAATAATAAATTACACAGTCGGTAATTGTGTCAACGATACCATTCTGCCACTATTCGTAATTTACAAATCAATATCATGTCTGTAAAAAGACTGGTGTGTAGGAGGACCACCAAATACTGTATTTACAAAATCCAAGTGGGGTTGGATTGAAGAGAAACAATTTTTTCAATGGCTCACTAAAGTACTCATACCAGCAATCAAATTAATTTCAGGTAATTAGTTTGGTCTACTTAAATTGAGTTGTTTAATCAATTAATCAACTAATCAAATATTTTTTTAAATTTCAGGTATTCACATTTTAATTTTGGTTGGACACGTCACACATGTTACTTACGATGTTGTACGTATTTGCATTGACAATAACATTAGGCTGATATGTTTACTGGCTCATTCGTCCCACATACTTTAACCGTTAGACGTAGGTGTGTATTGTCACGTTAAATGAGTTTGGCGCAACTTACTTACAGAATTTTATGCAGCTAAAAATTTCAACAACTAAATAAAATTTCCTTCAACTACAAGCAAAACTTTTTAGCTCCGGTAACGCATTTACACGAACACAAACAATCGCTGGATTTCAAAACACTGGTTTGTTCCCACTTGATATTAACAAAATTGATCAATCAAAATTACAAATTGCTCAAACATTTCAAGTACCATCTTAGCCTGTTTCATCATCTTCATGCAAATCTGTTTTATCATCCTCAACCGAGCCTGCTTCATCATCCTCATCTCAGCCTAGACCAACATCTAAAATCAATCAGCATCAAACTCCAACGGTTCGTCAACTTCAAGTTTTAACAACAACACCAGTGACTCTTGCTCAAACGTATCAAATGTTGCAATACTTCACAGAAGACTCGAAGACAATTTGAAAAATGTTTATCAGCGCCACCATATTGACACGCAAAAAAAAAAACCAAAAGAGTCAGCATTTCGAGAGTTGAAGGCCAGTGTCTAAGTACATCTGAGGTAAAACTAAAGAGAAACTAAAGTAAAATGATGAGGCCAAAAATAACGTGTTGCAAAAATAATGTGTTGCGTAATAATAAAGTGTCGCAGAGTTAAGGAAGAAGCATTGCCAACTCAAAACAAAATGTGGTACCAATGTGAAACTTTTAGTTGCAAGTCTTGTGTTTGTCGATCGTGTTTACCCAAAAAATACAAAATTGGTGAAGAGTTTTTTTGGATGAAAAAATGCCGCAAATTTGCTTCTGCCGATAAAGCAACACTTTTTTTTAATTAATAAACAGTTTTTTTTTCGTGTAGTTGATTAATATATTTATTTGTAAAGTTAACTTCTAATAAGATTAGTTTTCATTTTATTTTTAATTAACTTTGCTTGATTTTCTAAATATCCTGATTTTGTTTTAATTTTCTTACTATCTTAAAAAGTTATAAGGGGAAAAGTAAACGTTTTTTTTCCTTATAAAAATCAGTCTTTTTAAAGATTTTCAAAATTTTTTTTCCTAATTTTTAAATATTTATATAATATAAAAAATTCTGTTTAAAACAAAAAAAAATAAATAAAAGCTAAACATAAAATATGTTTTCTTTAAACAAATAATTGAATCAGAAGCTAAACCATTTACTCTTACCCCAGTTTACTCTATTTATTAGTTTATTAAATTTTATTAGTAATCTTTAACTTTATCTTTATGTAAACTTTTATTTTCTGCTATATAAGATTTAAAAAACTTGATAATGACGTTAGAAATTCACAAAAAATCACAAAAAAGCCAAGCCTTGGGGATTACATTTTTTGAGACGTATTGAAGCATAATCAAGTATAGAGCAATATTATTTTTTGAGGTAATCAATAAATATATCATGTTGTCCACTAAATGAAAAGGTTTTATATAAGTTTATAGTTTTATATAGTTTTATAGTATAAAAGTGAAATATAAATAGTATAGTATAAAAATTTTTGAACATGTATAGTTATAAACACTATAAAAAATAAAACCTATTATACAGTTCTTTTATACTTTTATAACTATATCTTATTTATAAAATTCAAGTCCAATATAGGTCTCATTACTTATGTAAGGTTAAAATTTATAACGTAATTTTAAATTGTATAAGTTTTAAACTTATAAATATTATAACTACGTTAACTAAATCAAAGAAACTATTAAAAAGATCTAAAAGTTTAATATACGTTTACTTAGATTAAATCTAAACGCTTTATATATTAGTGTATTGGACTAGATCTAAACGTAAATTAAGCAAAATCATACCGCTTTATATACGTAACATAGGCTTGAATATCGAGGTTTCATGGAAGATTGTTTAAATGTTAATCTAGATTTTATTCTAGATGGATAATCGACCAAATCTAAACCTTTTGTCTAAACATCGTTTCGAAGTTTAATAGACGTTTGAGTGTTTACTGGGCTAGTTTTAAAGTATTTAGTAACTGCAATTGTTCAATGAAAAAACAGCAGAAAAACAATGTAAAAATACAGTACAGTAAAAACAAAATACAGTAAACACCACGCAGTAACCTAAGCAACCTAATGACCATTGCCCCAATATGCGCTAGTTTGAATCTACCCTAACCATTAAATTACAACTACCCAATCAATGAATTTTTATCATTGAATCTACTCTACCTAGCCATTTTGATTCTTGCTCTGGTATTGGTGACAGTTGGAAAGGTTCAACATATTCAGCAATAACAGAATAGTTATCAATTACTATATCATATCATACCTCAGCTAGAGTTTCTGCAGCTTTAGCAAAAAAAATTTTTATAAATCAACGTCAATTGTTTTTCCAGATGCATTTAGATGTGTCCCATAATGATCATGTGGCAAAACCGATCCTTCTAACTCTCGACTCAGCGGAGCCATACGCCGTTCAACCCTGTTATATGCTGAATAATGAGGTGCATGAGTTCCTGTTAGATAGACATCCAAATCCCATTTTATAAATCTTGCAATTGCAACTTGCAATGGTTTAGGAAACCTTGGATTTTCATCAGGGCCTCCATCACATGCAACAAAAAATATAGGTTTTACCTGACCTTCTGGAGTACAAATGTAAAGCTTAAAATTTTCAATTGAAACAAGACGCTCCAAATCACGGCCATGAGTATAGATCTAATATAGTGTCATATTCTGACACTGCGTCAGCAAGTTTTTTTGGATCAATAATACAAGCTACGTAAACAGACGGTATAAACTTATGTCTGGAAGCCACTAAAAAAGCATGACCTGGCTAACGTACTTGAAAATCAAGACGCATCAAAAATGGTGATTGTTTTGTTGCAGCTGCTAATCCTAATGGTACAATGACTTTGTCGTCTAGACTTAAATAAAAGCATGAATCTGCATCAAACGTTGAACAAATTTTATCCATGTATTGCATGCACGCAAATGTAAATCCAGCATCGATATGCCTATCACGAGCTGTATAGGCAGTCCTGATCAATTTCACAAGAGCTGTCTTAATGTGACGTATTTTCTCAAGTAGGTTTGATCGCTAAGGCATCAGTCTTAAAGAAGTTGCATATCGCGGTAAATAATAACCCAGTTTTAATAAGCTTTAATTTAAGTCATCAAGTGTCTTACATGAACGTAACTCCTGCGATCTTCGTCGATCACTAGCAGCGGCTCCTATTGGTGCCATGTTAACGATGGCATTAAGAAGATCTGGCTGATCTTCAATTACAGCTGGTCTACCTTTTTTTTTTCTATGGAACTCAGAAAGTTTTGATTTTAAGTAGGGCTTGTCATCAACAATATCATTAAGTGTTCTTTTCAAACTTGCTCTGCGTTGTCTTTGATTGATTGCTTCGTGTTTCATTTTTTAAGACGGGTTTTATTTTTGCTGCTCTTTTAACTGCGAATTTTTAGCTTGAATTTACTCTTGTTGTGGAGTATAAGGTTTTTAGCTTGAATTTACTCTTGTTGTGGAGTATAAGGTTTTTAGCTTGAATTTACTCTTGTTGTGGAGTATAAGGTTTTTAGCTTGAATTTACTCTTGTTGTGGAGTATAAGGTTTTTAGCTTGAATTTACTCTTGTTGTGGAGTATAAGGTTTTTAGCTTGAATTTACTCTTGTTGTGGAGTATAAGGTTTTTAGCTTGAATTTACTCTTGTTGTGGAGTATAAGGTTTTGCCGGCTAATCAATTGGTACTTTTGTTTGTGATTTTTGACTTTTTTGAATATATTTTTAAGAAGAAGTAGCTAGTGTTTTATCGATTACAAAATCTATTTTGTCTGCTTCATCGGATGTTAACAAAGCTTCTGGTCCCTCATCTGATAAGTGGTTTATGAGAGGAAGCTTCACTGCAATAGATTGATTATTTGATGTTTTAACATTAGACCAAAAAGACATCAACTGACTTTTACTTTCCATTGTTTTTCGTGAGTTCTTTTAAAACTGATTCCTACGTCAATTCTTTATGCTTAACTTTTTACCACAATTTATTAGCTTCTTTCTGTTGCTCCTGTTTACTTTTTTGTGGCATAGTTTTCGCTACTTGTTGGTAAACAATTTTGTACTTTTCATTAATATTCATTTTAATAATTCTGCCTTCAAACTAATTTTTAACTGACTATTTAAAGCACAACTTAAATTTCCAAGGTACAATAAATGCAAACGGGGGTTGTTTGTTAAGTTTTGAAATAATTTATAGAATCTTATTTTTATTATACAACATCTTTTACAAAATAAAGTTTATAAAATTATAAAAAAATAATATTTACATAACAATTTCAAAAATTAATATTTAAAGTTTAACAATACTTTCAAACTTTTAAACTTGTTACCTTTAGCAAGACTTTTATCGCGCTAATTAAATAAAAATTGAAAAATGAAGAAATTCCAAAATTGTTTTTATACTTCATATTGTTTTTGATAAGTATTGAGCAATTATTTTAATTAAATGGAACGTTTTGAAATGTAAAGAATATCTTTTTGATGACTTTATTTTTACTCATGCCCGGCGTACTTTATGGACGATCCCTAATATTTAAATTTCTTAAATAATGATTTCTTTTTATAAATTTTAACCTTTTAACTCATAAAGAAAGAAGAGAAGGAAGGGGGGGTACTTCAAAAGCGTACGTACTTTTCAAAGGGGGGAGGCGGCTAAAAAGTACGCATGGCAACAGGGGGGGAGGGGTCAACTTTTCGAAATTTTTGGCGTACGTACTTTATGGACGACCCTTTAGGTCGTTTAATTATAAAAGAATAATGATCGCTAGCGATTGCACGCTATCGTGGCAACGAAGAATACCAATAACTGTATTTTTATGCATAGTCATAAAATGTTATTATGAATATGGTTCATTGAAACATTTAAATTTGCTTTTGCGTTTTAAATTCTAACAAGCAGTGAATCTAGTTTTCTTGTATTTTACAACAATTTTTTATAATCTTTTCTTTCACTTGATATGAACTTTTTTTTTTTTTTGTATTGTAATTTATTTCATCATCCATCTATTTGCCTTATTGACGCCCATCTCATAATGTTACAAGTTTGTAAACGTAAAAATAAAATAATAAAAGCAGTATAAAATAAATAATATACTCCGATTTACAAAGATGTCCTAGGGACTCGTAAGAATCAGAAATATTTCTAATACGAAAATACAATAAAGAATTTAAATAAATATCAAAATCGTTAAAAAAAAACAAAAAGTAAAAAAAAAAGATAAGAAAAACAAAAAAGTTAAAAACAAAAAGCGAAATCCAAAAAAGAAGTATGTATCAGAATATTTTTTTTTTAGTCAGTACAATTTTGTATATCAGCAAACCAATTTAAAGAACCTTTAATAAAAATGTTTCTTATTTTATCTTATATTTATTTTCTTCGTTTTGATTTATAATCATCATTAGTTCATTCTTGAGAAAATATCTAATTTTACATTCAAATTTTCTTAATAAGTATTTCACAGTAAAAACTTTATTTTTAAAATGACACTTCATCTTGTTACAAAATATTTCCGTGACAAGAGTTTCTAATAAAATATTGCCAAACTCACTACAACCCGCGTTTGCGCTGTATCCAAACAAAATAAATTCAAGTGTTAAAATGAGGATAATTTATGGGATGATGTTGATCAAGAATATCTAGTGAAAAAAGTATCAAAGGTTGCACTTTTTCGCATTTAAACATCATATGAAATAGTTTTTGGCATGTTTTTTACATTGCGGGCGTATTTTATCATTTCTCAACCCTTTATTAAGCAAGTGAAATATTTTATTAAAATATTTCACTTGCTTTGTTATTTGAGCTTCTTTTGTTATTTAAGTTTAACAAAAAGGTTTTCCTTCTTTAACAAAAAGGTTTTCCCAGTCCTTATCATTTACTGTTTTCATACTTTCACAATAGATTGGTGTCCATTTATGAAATTTATAGAGTATTATTTTTTTTTGGTTTGTTAAGGAGTATATAAAGTGTGGAAACTGTAAGATATTCATACTCATATTTATCTTTTCGTTTTGCAAAATAGAATAAAGCTAAATTTAAAAAAATTTAAGATTTTATTTTCCCATTCAATCGGCAGAGCTGTCACTACATCTTCCCGCTCCAACTCTGTTAAACCTATTGATTTCGGATTTAAAAATCCTGGCTGAAAAGTTTTTGTAATGTCAGCTACTAAAACTACCTCATTTTTTATGTGTATTTTTTGCTTAGTTAAATAGTAAGATTTGTTTACTTAACTATTAAAATCGTTTTCTTTAAATTATTTGGGTATTTACACATCTAGATACATATACAGACCGTGCCTAGGCTAATTCACACACCTCAATTGGAGGGTTGGGTAACAAGCGAATTTAAGGAGCTTTTTAATAATACCAAATAAATAATTTTTTAAGATTTTAATGCTCTAATGACATATTTTTTTCAAAAATAAAAAGCTGGGACACGGTACTGTTCATATTCAACATTTTGAATGTATATATAAACAGTCAATATCTAATCTGTGTGTGTGTAAGAAAAAGACAACAACAATTGAAATAACTGGGGTTATATTTATGTATTGCCCATAACACAAAAATTATTTTATGTTTTAATTATGTTTGTGGCTATAAAAATAGCCGTTTTTATTTTCTTTCTTGAGGAGACTTCTTTTGTTTTATATATTTTATGACTAAGGTAAAACCATGCCAATCAAAATATTTTTATTGACAAATTCACACTTCTTTCTCAGCAGAATAAAATATTAAATATTGAAATAAAATATGCATGGATTCGCCTTCATTGCTACCATTTTGGTTACACTAACTACTACTCTTCCAGTATTTAGATTATCCAATGTTAATCTTTTGTATCTACTTTTGTAAATGCTTTTCTATCTGCTTTTGTAAATGAATTTAGCAGCTTTGATTGTAAAAGAGAAAATTGCATCGTTGGATGTACTAGACATAACATTAATGTGTATTTTGATTAAAGCATTTCTGACTTTAGTTGTATTTGATGCTTGGTTACTGCTTACATATGCTTTTGGACTAAGTAAAAGCAAAACTGGTTAAAAAAAAAAGCTCCATGAAAAATAACACCTATTTAATTTATAGTTATGATAAATTTAAAAGTTAAAACTCTAGATACTCCGCTTTTTAACTCAACTACTTGTTCACAATCTTTTGCTTAAGAGCATAGAGTACAGTATCGCCAACTATTCTTGGAATATTATTATCCAATGTGGGAATGAAAATTGCAGAATCTCTTATTAAATAAGTATGATATTATTGATGTTGACGATTATACTGAAACCAATAAAGATGATGACGATGAAGCCAAATTAGAAGCTAACGAATATATTGTTGGCTATAACAATGGGGCTGTTTGTGATATTAATTTATCGACACTGATACTCATTAAAGGCTAGTATGCAGGGGCGGATCTAGGATTTTATATTGGTGTTGCTAAAATTTGTAAAAATTACGTCATAACTGCAGCTATTTAATAAGTCGGTATATCTACATCAAAAAGACGTCCGATTTTTACGTCATGTAGACGCTGCCAGACAGTTTTTATATCTGAGCGTTTTTAATTGAAGGGTTGAAGAGCTTCTGCTTTTTTAACCTAGTTTAGTTTTCACTTTTTGTACACATATATTATTCATTTATTCTTAATGGATTCTAGAAAAATAACTAATGGTAAAATATAAAATTTGTCTTGGCTATTCGGATCGTAAGTTGAACATACAATGTCTAACTTAACCAAGTGCATCAACTAGAAGGTAAGCCATAGGACTTTGCACTCCATATGTAAGTTGTAATACTGCCTAAGGTTAGCTCTCCATTTCTAAATTCTTTCCTATTCTTGCTTCTATCTTTTCTATCTTTTTTTTTATGATTATCGAGCACTTTTTTGTACCATACACTAACAAAATTTACACATATATTTAAATTTTTTAGTTAGTCGTTTACATTGTATTTAGTTTAGAACACTTTTTAAAACATTTTACATTTTAGATATCAAAGATTTTGAAATGTACACAAAATAGAAAATAAGTTAATTTATTAAACATTTAAAACAAATAAAAAATAAAATGCTCTAAGAGAAAATTATAAAAACAATTTAACAAAAAAATGATTGTAAATATAAGAGATAACAACTATTATTCAATCATAGCCAATTATTTAAGGCTTAAATAGCAACTTTAAATATTCCTCTCCAGAAGCTGAAAAAATGTTGTTTACCCTGTCTTTATTTGCAACCATTTTTGTATAAATTGACGTTAAGGCTAGGCCATTCAATCATCCAACATCCAAGGTTGGGTGCAAAGATAGGAATGATAGATATCCAGAAATTCCTGAAAGTATATTTTCCAATCTTAGTTAGTTTTCAGGTAACTTAACATGGCGGTTGGAACTGGAAATGTCCCATATAAACCAACATGCTTTCTGTTTGAAATCTTTTATAGTTAATAAGATTATTAAAAAGATGGTCCAGTAGAGGTAAAGTGATTGAAAGCTTACAATAATCAGATGATGAGTGATTATCATGATTGATTTGCTTTCCACATTTTCTAGTTTTTTGTTTTCTTTTACGTTTAAACCCATAGCTATACAAAAGCAATATTAAACCAGTTGTAGTGATATAAATCAATACCAAGTTCAATACCAATATCAATACCAAAATATCAATACCAAAATCAATACCAAAATCAATACCAAGTTCAATACCAAGTTCTGAAATTTGAGATTGCTTATCTGGTCTAATTATAATCTAAAAAATTTAATCCATCAAGTTTTTGTTAAAACTAAAGATACATTGAAATAAAATTTAAACATCAACTATGAAGAGTCTTTTGCTAAAAAAAAATGCCTAGACTTTTCTGTTTTTGAACCCATCAAGTACAACAGATATTGGTTAGCGTTACTTTACCAATAGGAAGACAATTATTTAAACATGCCTGTATTTTTCGACTAAGGGCACGTTTAAATAATTAAGGACAGTCAACAAACCTTAAGAAATCTTTACAAGTATTATAGCAATTGTCTATTTACCTTATAACGATAGACTGCTGTTTAAGATTGGCTTTATTAGATGCATTATCAGCTAAAATTGAAAAGTATTTTTTCAAGAATTATTTGTGACATTTTTACGGGCTGATATTAAATGATCTTATAAGATAGTGTCACCTGCATAAATTATAAAGTGTCACCTGCATAAATTCCAAAAATAAGTAGTTATAAAATATTTCCTTCACCTTTTTTTTAAGGACTCTCTTATATTATAGGAGAGTCTCCTAGATTGTATTATAGTTGATTCTGATGACAATAGAATCAACTTATAAGATCCTCTTTATTAAAAGCTTCAATTTGAAAATTACAATTTTTTCGGAAGAATTTAAAATGTCATACTTTAATCATTTACATTTATAGCAAAAAACAATAAAAATTGTTTATATAGATCTGTGGCAAAACTATTATTACTAGTATTTTAAACTGTTTAATAAAATAAGTGTGTTTTTTTTTTTGTTTTTTTTTAGGTGCCCCAAGAAGTCCTAACGGTCTTGTCACAGAGCACCGCGGAAGTGCATTTAACCAGGAAGTTCACGCCTCCTTCCTTACCGTGACGCGAAAATATGTCCAGAGCTCGTTTCGAACCCGGATCTCCTGCTTATAAAGCAAGCGTTCTAACCACTGCGCCACGGCCGCACACAACACAGTGTTTTAGTTAAATGTTATAAGAATTTTTATAACAATAAGCACAGAAATAGATGTATATAGATAAACATAGTTACAGTTGTAAAAAGCATGTTATCTTTTATAACAAATATAGTTTGTGAAAACATAGTTAAAAAATATACCTTAAAGCTACAAAACGGGTGTATGCGAATATTGCACCGGACCACACCGGACCAACACCGTATACACCACGGAGTATAAAAAACAATTTTAGTGGTGCGAAATATGCCTATATTAGTCAGTCGAAGCATGAATACTCAACAGCGCTTGTCCCTATTTTTAATTTTAAATTAAATTATTTTTTTCAATTTAATAAATTTTTTTTGTATATATAAATCTCAAATATAAATTACTCGTGTTTGGTCCGATGTGGTCCGTTGAGGTCCAGTGTGGTCCGGTGCAGTATATGTATACACCGCTACAAAATCTTGAACCATTTTAAAGTATGGTATTAAACATTTATATCAGGGCATCTTCAAGCCAAAAGTTTAACGATGAAATTAAACTGGTCAGATATTTTAACCATTTGGTTTTGCAAAGAATTTTTTTTCGCTCCATTTTATGTTATGAATGTGAAAAGTATCAAAAGAATTTGGAACATTATTTTTTCAAAACATATCCGCCATAATTACCAACTTACTAAGAAAATAATAAAGGCGTTTGATTTATTTGAAAATACCTGGTCATAAAAAGACTGGGAAATAAGTATAAGTAAATAAAAATAAACTAATCTTGATCATTTATATTATTTTTACTTTAAAATATGTTTAAATATTATATTATTTTTTATTTCGTTGATTATTTTAAGGTGTAGCCTTAGCATCAACGGTTATACCCTAAATCCGCGCCTGGGATATATACCTGGTATGTAAACATGGCATGTAAACCTGGTATGTAAATCTGGTATGTAAACCTGGTATGTAAACCTGGTATGTAAACCTGGTATGTAAACCTGGTATGTAAATCTGGTATGTAAACCTGGTATGTAAACCAAGAATGTAAACCTGGTCTGTAAACCTAGTGTGTAAACCTGGTATGTAAACCTAGTATGTAAACCTGGTATGTAAACCTAGTATGTAATTCTGGTATGGTATTCTTTCATTGAACTTTTTTTTATATTTACACTCAACAGTTAACATATTTACGCATTGTGTTTACAAGTTAACAAGTGTTGGCATTTTTTTAGAGTTACTGATTTTTTTGGTATTTTACCACATAATTTACATTGACACGGTTGTAAATGAGGATTAAATTCATTTTTTAATTCATCTATATCTATTACTGAATCGTGTGCTGTCACGATGCTTTTTAAATGTACGCAAACATTGAAAATTACCAGACTTTTTCACCGATACCAAGACAATCAATAAGGTTTTTATCTTGTTTAAGTTATTTTGCAAAACTTAGACTTTTACTGAGTTTTTAAACCTGCTGACAACAATAGCATTCATCATAATGAGGTTTCGAAATCGTACTTAAATAAAGTGTTGTCGATGTGAGTCTTTTGATAATATTGTTTATGGTGTTATAACATAGCAAAATTTATTCGGATGAACATTTTCTATCTCATCTGACAATATGACGTTGAACACTTTTTCATTTTTGTTTTGTTGGTTTGTTCCAACAGCGTAATTTATTTTCAGCGTTATTATTTTATCGAATATTAAAATTCTTGTTATGGATCTCCATCTAAGAAAAAGAAAAGTTTTTAGGTAAGTCTAGTGAATAACCTACAAGCTTAGCTTTATCTATTAAATAGTGTTTCTATTTATTAACTAAAGTAAAATAATAATTCAATAATAAACTGCATTCAAAATTAAAGATGCTATTTAAAATTATAATAAAAAAACTTAGTTAACTTTTTTACATTGAAAATTATTTATTTTACAAAAAAACATTACATAGATCACTAACTAAAATGGTGTGACTTTATGGCAATGCACAGTGGGGCGAAATGGCAGCTACAATACGGCGGCCAAAACTGTTCGTAAGTTGAAAATATGAAACCTCATGTAGTTCGGTTTTCGAGGTCATTGCTCATGATTCAGGAGTTAAATTAGAGCAAAAATATTGTAAAATTATTTCCAAATTTATACTATTAATAATAAAACAGAAATTTGTAATCTTAATTTTATTATTTTTTTTAAATTGGTAAAAGATGAAGTCACATATGTATAAAAAAATTGTTTATTTAATCCTAGTAACAAAAATCACGTATGTCATTTTTATCAATGTTCGAATCATTCGATTCAAAATCTGATGTTGAACCACTTGTATCTAAATCGGAATCGTTCCTTGTTTCTTGTCTGGTGACTTCAGGTTGCTTTAACAATTATATAGCTTCTTGATGTAGAGATTTCGCCGGTCTCTGGGTCAATATCCTGATGCTCGAGAGAAATGGATCTACTGTTAATAAGAGCCTATTAAAAATGTCTCTCATTTTCAATTCTCTTAAACATTAACTTGAATGATGTAATTTGAAGTTTTTAATGTCCTTATTGCGTGACTCTTGGGCATCTTCAGAAAGTTGTCCAATCGGTAAAAGGGCATATTTTACAATTTCTGCTCCATGGATCAACACTTTTTTTTTTTTTTTTCAGATTATTCACCTCCCCAAGGCCCGAGGGGGGCCACTGCAGTCGAGGAGGGTACTCATTTTTTTGTGTTTTTTTATTTTATTATTATTTATTTGTTATTCGTGGTGCAACCCTCTCTCAACTCTTTAACTCCGAAACACGAACCTAGCCGAGCAAGGCCGCTGCGCGGAGAAACTAAGTTGAGCGCGGTACTTCCAGGGACGTGGTGGGAGTCGAACTCCGAACCTCTTGCTTACAAAGCGAGCGCTCTTATTACTACACCACTACCGCATCTAGCTTTTTGAACAGATGTAGGCGAATCCATGTATGCAATGTAGATATGCCAAATCTTAAATTATCTGTAGCTATGCCCATTTTTAAAATGTTGTTGATGTCATTAAATTTTTTAGAGGAAGCTTTCCATATGAAGCAGCATTGCGCAGAAGTGGTGTCAGTTACTGCATTAAAGGCTTTACCGCCTATCATTGTAAAGGACATACAATAAGTTACTGAAAAGGATTTTCAATTTTGTTCATTAGCATATTGTCCAAGACCCTCAATCTGCAGTTCAATGTCGGTAACTTTTTTTAATGTTGGCTGTACATATTCATGTACAAACTGCAATCTTATTGGTCTGCAGAATCGCGGAGATGATGGTCTAGGATTTTTCCACGCAATAGTTGCTTCACCCATCTCGTGACTGCTGTGTATTAAATGTAAAGGTACAAGAGAAGTATAAAAATTTACAGTGAAGTACTAATTTTTGCGGAACTTCCGGATTTAGAATATCAATGACATCAGCCTGAAGTTGTATAATTCTATGTGGTATGATCAAGTAAAGCCTGTAGTTCAATTTGTGCGCACGACTCACTAGCAGTTGTGTATACAACTGATGGGTAACAACGTTTTTTTGCTTTTTCTTCTTCAAGGTATGACGGGTATAATTTGCATTTATGTGCTTTAGCTACATTTCTCGATAGTTGATAACAGTGCTTTGATTCTCCTTTCTCGATCATTAAAGAAACTGCTTCGTCTGGGGTTAGAAGTACTACATTTTGTGAACGAACAGTGGATATATATTTTGATGCTCTCGTTGGGGTTATTAACGTGACATCTTTAACAACTTGAGCACCATGTACTTGACCAGAAGTCCTTAAACTCATTTGAGCAGCATATGCCAATTCCTCTGTAGAAAAAGTAGAACGTACTTCTTGAGTCTTTCGCCTCTTCGGCGAAATATCTATCATTAGATGAAGCAAAGGATTGCGAAGGTCGCCCACATACTCCTTTTTTATTATCGTTTTTCACAATCTTCTCAGGTGTTGTGCATTCAGTATTGCATAAATTTGAAAATTGTACGGTACCCTTCAACCATTCTTCATTTTCTCAGAAAATTTTTTCCCATCTTCCTGCTGCTCTCCATCTCGATCGAAAATTTGCAAATAACCGTGATAATGACATTTCATCCTCGCTTACTTGTACCACATGTTCCGTTTTTTTGAAAATTGCATCTGTCAAAACATCAAAGATGAATTTATATTCATTTTTAAAACTGTCTTTCCCCATAAAGAATATACCTTTCCTTGATAATTCTATATTTGAAGGTTTGGAAGACTCTGTAAAAAAGATAAAGTAATAATTGCTAAGAGTTCTTTGAGGATTGCTTTATAAAATTTTGAGATTATCATAAAACAGAACGAGAAGTAACTTGTAAGGCATATATTTAAAATAATAAATTATTGTATTTAAATGTAATTATTTATCTATGTTAATAGATTAATGTCGCATCATGCATTTCTCCATAAAAACTAGTCTCACTATTAAAATGGCACTCAATGGCAGCCAGTTTTTTAATATGTTATATTTAACACTATACACTATCAATTCCTTGTCGAAAGAAAGCGGATAACCGCGATTAAATTTTTAAAACTACATTAGAAAATCGATTTTAGATAAAAAAAATTTACACTTTTTTATGTTTGCTTGTCGCGCAATTTAAATATTAAAAAAGTTAAAATTAGCAATAACTGTGCATAACCATATATACTACATACCTCCAGTAAGTGACTCTTTTTCGCCGAAGTCCAATTGAAATAGTTTTTTTAGTTTAACAGCACTTCTAAACTGGCAAGAATTTTTCGACGTGTCCACTTGTTTAGTGCGTACCGAACAATAGCTAAATGTCAACTGATGTCAGGCCACCCTAGAGCAGGTATATACCTACCCTGTTCGGAATTTTGTTCTAGGACTATCTGTAAACAAGAACTGAAAGTAAAAAGACGAAAATATAAAACTCAAAAATTTGACTTTTGGCCACGAAATCGGGATTTCGTCCCACGGTGCAATGGTGAGATGTGATTTTTGAACAAGAAAAAATATTGAGTGCTAACATCAGTTAAAAATGATAAAAAGAAAAGATTCATATAAAAAAAATTATAAAAAGTTTTAAGTTTCACCGCTCAAAAAAAAGTAAAAATTCTTACAAATCTATAAACAAATTAAAGAAAAAAATTTTTTAAAGTAAATCTGCATCATTCATAAAATTATGTTCTCTATTTATTTTACTTACTTTATAACTAAATTAAGTTACCAAAACACTACTGATAGCCCAAAAACTTGTTATCTTCGTAGAAAATGATAAAAAACGCTATTGGTAATAAAAAATTGGTTGCTAACTAAAAACAAACTTTGTAGGGAAGGCCCGAAGCCATTTTGAAAGTCCAAAAACTTGTATAATCAAACTGCGCTTGCGTACAATAACCTGTCGTTTATTAAGTGAGTATGAACGACCATGTTGCTACATAAACTGTTATTTTAGTTGTTTTTTTGTTTAAATTTTAAAACACCTTTAAGTTTCATGTTACTGCAACCATCAGGTGAAATTAACATTTCATTTGATAATTGCAAAACTCAAAGCTATACAGTCGTCCCCCGGTTAACGAACTTAATTCGGAGTACGAACTAGTTCGTTATCCGAAAAGTTCGTTAACCGAAACGCGTTTTCCCATAGGCCGCCATTAAAAAATTTTTAATTGGTGGATTTTGCCGAAATAATGAAATAAAGATCTTCCTTGCTTTCATGCAAATGTGCTCACCAGACACAGGATCCCCTCTCATCTGCATGTCCTCCATCCAGAGGATCAGGAGCTGCTCCATTTCATCCATGACTGGGTGCCTTTGCTTTTTGCTGACAATTTTTGTGGATCCTTTTGTAGCAGTTTGAGCAGCAGCCAAGATTTTTTCCTTCGAGCTGATGATGGTGCCAATGGTTGATTTATTCACACCAAACTCCTTAGCCAGGTCACTTTGCTTTTCACCTTTTTGCACTCTTTGAATGATTGTTTTTTTCTCTTAAAGAGTGAAAACTTTTCTGCTTTTTTTCGCAGGGTTCGACATTTTGAAAAATCGCAAAATCGAAAAAATCGCAAGTGGGAAAAAAACCTAGAAAAAAGCACAAAAATGCATGAAAAATATTAGTGAAACAAGAAAAGAAAAAAATGAAACAACAAAAACACACCCAGCACAACCATTCACCTCCCAGGCTTCCATGACACTCACAAAACTGAGGGGGAAATGCTGGACGGCGCGCCCGACCTTCACGCGCGTGTGCACGCCATTTGGCGGTCCCGGTTCGTTAACCGAGTTCCGGTTCGTTAACCGGGGGAGGATTTTGGGCAAACTTTCGGTTCGTTAACCGAAAGTTCGCTAACAGGGGGGTTCGTTAACCGGGGGACGACTGTATATATATATATATATATATATATATATATATATATATATATATATATATATATATATATATATATATATATATATATATATATATATATGTATATATATAGCTTTGAGTTTTGCAATTATCAAATGAAATGTTAATTTCACCTGATGGTTGCAGTAACATAAAACTTAAAGGTGTTTTAAAATTTAAACATATATATAGTGTTAAATAGAAAAAAAATTTTTAAGTGATTTTCTACTAATATATATATATATATATATATATATATATATATATATATATATATATATATATATATATATATATATATATATATGTATGTATGTATATATATATATATATATATATATATATATATATATATATATATATATATATATATATATATATATATATATATATATATATATATATATATATATATATATATATATATATATATATATATATATATATATATATATATATTAGTAGAAAATCACTTAAAAAATTTTTTTCCATTTAACACTGTGTTTCATCAACAAAGATTCATCAGAAATGGATGATCAAATTAATAAAACTTCAATTTATACCAAAAATTAAATTACAGGAAGTTGCAAATGTCTTAACTACTACTTTTAGTAGTAAAATTTTTTACTACTAATTTTCTACTAATATATAATTGCTCTATTCTTTTAAGAACATTGAGCACTCTATTGTGTAGAATACTTTTTAAAGTTGTTTAAATATATATATATATATATATATATATATATATATATATATATATATATATATATATATATATATATATATAATTAAATTTTCGATAGCTATAACTTCTAGTAACATAAAGTATTTTCAAACTTCTCTTGAAATCAATATCTTATTAACTGTTTTCTTTATCTCTTGGATGTTCGGTTTATGACTTTTTTTTTCAAATAAAAGTAATTTTTTTGAATAAAAAGTTAAACTATTTTTTTGGTTTTGCTTTATTCAAGCTGTATTGTTTACACATTGAAAAGGGTGACAAGAATAGTGTCGCAAAATGAATTTCAGAATAGTGTCGAATATACTAAAAAGGCCTAATGTCGCAAAATAAGGAATAGTGTCACAAATGAATTTAATGAATAGTGTTGAAAACTAAAAAAAGGAATAGTGTCGCAAATAGTAAAAACGGAATAGTGTCCCAAACAGTTAATTTCAGCAATTGCTTACTCGTTTTGCTTATCTTTAAAGAATACAACTTTTACAGAAAAAAACAGAGAATAATGAAAGAAAAGATTGCTGCCCCATGTCAAACCCTCAGTCGATGAAGCAGCACTTTCTTACGGGCCAGGCTACTTGATAGTCGATGTATGTACCGAAGCCCCTGGCAGCAGACTATTTCAGTATGATATCAGACATGCTATCTAAACACAGATAGTTATTATTATTTTATTTTTGTTACTATTCATTCAACTCCTTCAGGACTTTATTCCTTCTTACAATTTCAGGACTTTATTCCTTCTTACAATTTCAGGACTTTATTCCTTCTTACAATTTTTGACACTATTCACTAAATTCATTTTCGACACTATTCCTTTTTTTTTTGTTTTCAACACTATTCATTAAACTCCTTTGCGACATTATTCCTTATTCTGTTATTTGACGATCAATAATGCGACAATTTGCGACACTATTCCTATTTTACATTTTCGACAACAAAGTTTGCGACATTAAGAATTTGCGACAATCAAAATTATATGACACTATTCCGCCACACCATTGAAAACATATCTCTTCATTAAACTTTTTTATTCGAGTTAACTATTCTTTCATTAACAAGCAAATCATTTTTGCTTCTTATGTTCAAAATTATTTAGCAACTGTTGTTAAAAAAAAATGACAGACGCAAAAAATCAAAAAAGTAAAATAAAAATGAAAAAGAATTTTAATAACTGAAAAGTAACAACAACTTTAAATTTTTTTTTTTTAATGTTTTTATTTAATGAATTATCACACCATTTTATAAGCACTTTTTATATAAAACAGCACCAAAATAAAAAAATAATTCCTATATAAAATATGTTTTAACTGCTGTATAATAATTTATTTTCAAAATAAACCATTTTAAATACATCATATAAATATACTGCCTAAATAAAATGCGATTTATTTTCCCAAATAATTATTTATATTCAGGATTATTGCAGCAGGAAACAAAGCGAGAATGCATCCTACACCATGAACACGCATTTATAAAAAAAAGCCAATGCAACCAAACTCTAATCAATATAACTCCATCAAAGTTGAACTAATTGATAAAAGCGAAAAGCAAGCATCTTTTTTGAAAAGTTTATCAAACGATTATTCTTGCTGTAATTTTATGGTGAAGTCTTGATGTCGTAGAAAATATCCAGGATAACTTGTAGATTCAAAAGAAACTTAGTTTGGGTAGTAATAATTTTTACGCATAATAAAAGAAGCATCATTTTTAAAAAGCTCGGGATAAAGATCTACTTAAGAATAAAATTTTGATGACGTAGATACTTAATTACCGACTGCAGAGAAGCTGAGTCTTCTCGCCCGTTAAGTGCTAAAAGAATAGAAAATATAATAGTAAGAATTTCAACAAAAATCTAAAAACAAAATAAAGGTATAGATGTGCAAAACATGTTTTACAAAGTTCAAAAAATAATACCATAATATATTATTATTTTGTTTGTTTTTTTTATTAGTAATTTTTTTTATTTCTTATATTTCTTATATTTGTTACTACTTTTTAATTTTGTTATTTTATTATATAACTACTAATAACTATACCTTTAACAACGCGAAATTGGTCCAAGGAATTTAAAATAATAGCTGCTGTATTATCGTTTCGAACTCCAATTCGATATCGCAGGTAGTTATTGGACTGCAGTAAATATTGTTGTCCTATATATGCTGTTGAAATGCAGTTAACAATACTTCAAAATTGTTCTTTTTTTATCGAAACAAATATTTAATTTACATTTTTTTAACAATTTTTAATATAAATATAAATAAAATATGAAATAATTTTTTTGACGATTTTAGATTTATTAAAACAGATTTATGCTGTTGGCTAAAAAAATATTTCTAAAAAATAAAACTTACAAATTCCTAGCTGTACAAGCCTAAAACTTGCATCTCTTCTGAAAAGTTCTTCTTGAGGGTGTTCTTTTTATACCTTCACTGTAAAGTCTTGATGTCTAAGAAAATACCCAGGGTAGTTTGTGGACTCAAGTGAAACATAGCCAAAATAATACTTATTATAGCAAGTAATGAATAAAGCATCACTTTTGAAAAGGTCAGAGTAAAGGTCGACCTAATGTAACTTGAGAATAAAATCTTGATGACGAAGATACTTGTTGCTTTCTTTAACTGATTGAAAAGATACTGAGTCGCTTCGTCCGTTTAATGCTGAAATAGTAAGGACTCAATATAAAATCGAATTTAGTATAAAAAAATGAATTTTAGAATTTTTTTTTTAAACAAATTGTTTGACTATGGTGAAAATAAAAGTTTAACCGACTATGGTGGTATGCAATTTTTTAATTGCATACCACCATAGTCGGTTAAAATTTGCAAGATTTTAAGTTAAGTAATTTTAAAAAACACCGAAATAACTCAATTGATTTTTATTTTGATGATTAATTTTTAATGTATAAACAAGTTTTCTTGATCATGAAGTAGTTTTGTTTACGTCTGATTAGGTTTTGCAATGTAAAGTAAAGTGTGTGAAAATCAAAAAAATATTATTTAAACTTTGCAAAGAAACGTAATCTTAAGAAAAATACTAAAGAAACAAAAAAAAAATGAAAAAATAGTGCTGAAATCGATAGAATAATCTTTTACAGGTATTGCATATAGTAATAATGAGACTTAAAAATTTTTTTTCAAACAATTTAGCATTATTGAATAAAAATGTAGATGTGACAATTTAAATTTTTGTTAAAATTATTTAAAAATCGTTATATATATATATATATATATATATATATATATATATATATATATATATATATATATATATATATATATATATATATATATATTAATATATATATATATATATATACAGCGTGGAAAATAAGAAATCAAAGGCGAGCGGTCAAACTGACCGGCTAATACATAAAATTGACGGTCAGTTATTTTTTTGGGCGGTCAAAATTTTAATTTTTTTTTTGTTTTAAATTTTTATCGCAGCAATTATTCTGTATGACGAAACTTTGTAAATAAAAAAATAACTTGATACTTTAAAATGAACGAACTCGTATTCCTTTTTTAATTGTATTCTATTTTTTTAAATAATAAAAAATACACATTTTTATGTTATATCAAAAAAATTTAAACTAAATACTTAATCAAGTATCGTTTTATGTAATACTACTATAATAAATGCCTAAGTTACAAAAAACAAAGTTTTATATAACTTAAAAATGTTTTTTTAAAGATACGTTTCATCTGATTTATTAACCAAAGTTTCATCGAAAGACGATTTTAAATCTAAAGACTCGTCTGATGGCGATTCTAAATTAACTAATATTTTTATAGTTGTTTTTTTCTTTTCTTTTTTTGAATAAATTTTTTGACTTTCTTGTGTAGGCCTTTGCAACGTATCTTCGGCCCATAATTCAATGGCAGGATTCACATCAAATTCTTTACTATTTGTTTCATCAGTGCACACCCGAATTAAATTATTGAGCCGTTTTTCAGTTAAGCGATTTCTTGTGTCAGTTTTAATTCTATTAATAAAAGAAAAAAGACGCTCAACCTTTCCATTCGAAATAGGCAATACGAACAGCAGTTCAACAAGAAGTAGAACTGGACTCCAAACTTTTTTCATAGAACTCGAAAAAATTTGGTACCATACTTTACGGTACTCAGTTTTATCTGGTGCCAAATATTTGACAGTGTAATCAACTAAGTTATGCCAAGCATCAAACATATTATTTACACTCCCAGTGAAGCCAGCATAACGTAACGGCATATTATAAAAGTCATACAATTTTTCGATGTTATCATCAGCAAATGAATTATTGGTGTTATTTTGAAACCAGCCACCAGTGTTTAGGATAAACATTCCATACATATCAAGAACCGTATTTTGTGTTCCCAAACGCTCTTCTATGGATTCGGCAATTAACGCTACAATCATTGATTTCGAATTCTTAACTAAAGTTAGTGCGTTTGTAAAGTCATGAAGCTCAACATCCTGGAATGAATACTTTCCAGTGTTGTTTTTTACTTTTGCAAGGAAACGTTTGACTGTTGGTAAATCCGCAAATTCTTTTTTCTTCAAGCGACTTAACTGTTTTTTAGTTTTTTTAATAAATCTAGATGATGCTACGGAATTGAAAAGATAAAGATAACAAGTTTGCTGGCGATAAAACTTCTATGAATAATGCTATATAAAGAGGTATTCGTCCATGATTCCACTTCTGATGATACTCTTTAAACTTTGCTCTTTCTGCTTGAGTAAAACTGAAATCTGCAGTCATGTTTTCGAGATGTTTCATATATACTCCATATTTGTCTAAGATCATCTCAAGTGCTTGAATTTTATGTGCAATCCATCGTGTTCCTATTTATTATTGCACAAGTATTTTATTTTATAAAAAGTTTTATTATCGCTCAAAATACTGTTTTATAAAGAACTTTTGTTGTATAAAAAACCAGCATCTAATAAAGTATATTGTTTTATAAAGTATTTTTTATAGTTAAAATTGAAAAAAAAAATCCAATATACCTGATGCTTTTTTGGGGCGAATACCTGCAATGTCAATTGAATTACCCTCTTCAAGGATAGCAATAGGCTTTCCTAACTGTCGTAACTTTTTTAGGGATTTTTATAAATGTTATACATTTTCAAAATGATGTTATTGACATCATTAAACGCTTTTATTTGTGCAAATTTTATCTTTTACCGCTAACTCAAGGCGATGTGCAACACACTAACCAAAAGTTACCCATGGAATTTCTTTCTGAAGTAATACATTTACACTTGTTCTACTTCCTCTATTTATAGCTGCGCCATCAGCACCAAAACCAACTAATTTAGTTTTAAAATTTTCGATACCTTCTGATTCAAGGGATTGACTAATTTTATTAAAAACTCCTTCAGATGTTCCGTATTCAAGATAAGAAATAGAAAGAAAAGAACACTCAACGCATATCTCGGTCTTTCCTATTGGAGTAGGATCGAAACTGATAATAAATATAGCTTCTTTTTAAATTATATAATATCTCTAGCCATTCATTTGCATTATATTTTGCAAGAGTAGTGTTTACCCATTTTTGAGCTGTTGTTAGCTGTAATTTTCTACTATTGAGTTTTTTCTTCTTTTCAACAGGTGGTTTTAATTCCGATCCTGCTTGTGTTAAAAATGAAAGTGTTGTTTGTCTCTTTTTAGTCGCCTCCATTTTGAAGTGCTGATGTTTGACGATTCTCTTATAATTTAGTAATATAAAAAATGTTCAAATTCGCAATTGTTAATTTGAAATTTATTTAAAAATAACTCATTCATTGCTATGACTTCAGATATTGAGGGAAAAGGTTACGAGAAAAATGAATGAAAAAAAAGGAGAAAATGTTCTTAGTTACATTAATTTTATATAATGGTTAAATAAGAACTTCAGTCGTTACCGACATTGAAAAAGAAAAATGATTGCACTTTATATGAAAAATGATTGCATTTTATATCTCATTTGTATCATTTTATATCTTTCATTCATTTTTATTTAAAATCATATTATAAACTATTAATGTTATTTAGTTGATAATAATGTTAATGCCTCTTGCCGGCAGATGCTGAACTAATATTTAATAAAATCATGACAATCGTTTTATGAAATACTATCAAAATTATTTGTGTTACTTAAAACGAAACTTTATATAAAGTTTCGTTTTAAGTAACACAAATAATTTTATATTTTATATTGTAGTATTTGTTGTAAATGCAAAGCATTTTAGTGAAGCTGCACCGAGCAGTGAACGCCTTAGGGATGAATAATAAGTTAAACAGAGTTGAGCAGAGTGAGATAAAAGTACAAAAGGACAGATGTCCAGTGGAAAACAAAGAGCCTCAGAGTAGAAAATTACTAAAAAATGATAAGTATAATGTTGTAAAAATAAACAATAACAATACACAATAGTCGAGATACGTAAGTGTAATGTGTAGACAGTATCAGTGATGGAGTAGAATTATTCGTTTTACAAGTAGTTATCATGTGGTCTGTATTATTAGGGTGGTAAACATACATTATCGATTTAAGTATGTCATGGACGTCTCGAGTACAGTATGGATTTGTGCCCTATGGTACAGTATGAACACAAGAGGACCTCCAACTCTCGCCCGAGACAGCCATCCCAAAAGAAGTTCCACTCTGGGTATACACCAGGGTATCTCGTCAAGGTATCCCATTGTGTTATCCCAAAAGGACTATTCTCAGAGTATCCTGTCAGGACGATTGCCACAGACCTCTGAATTGACACTGGGACCAGAGGACACTTCGTGGGGCTCAGTACAACTTGTATATAATTGTAAGTCACTTTTATTGACATGAGTGTCGATAAGTGCAGTGTTTTGTTGCAGTATCACGAGTGTCAGTGAGATTTGTGAACTGTTTTGAGTTTTAAAGATGTGTATGTAATGTGGACAGTCAATGCTGTGTACTTGTGTGTCTCTACTGTAATAAAGTGTCTTGATGGTATAAGCTGTAAGTATGAAATTGGTTGAAAGTCATTAAAAATGGTGTAACGTATTTTATATAACATGAATTTTACAACATGTATTTTAAAAAAAAAAAAAAAAAAAAAAAAAAAAAAAATAACTAACTATTGCAACTTGATAATCTGGAAAATTGAAATAAAAATATACCACTATAGTCACAATAACTTGTGTTTATATTTAACAAACTAATAATCTGTATATATATTTTACAACTCATAATCTTGGATTGTATAGAATTTTGTTTTAGTTATAAGATTAACTGTGAATATGTCACGTGACTGTAATGAAACAAGGAGTATCTGAAGTCGAGTAGAATTATTCGTTTTTTAAAAACAGTTAGCAGGTCACCTCTAGTCAGTTGAACAGACTGTACGTATAGCGTGGCTGACTTTGTGTCGTATACAGTGAATATTTATTAATAAAAATATGTTATAGAGAATAATTATAGAAGAAAATCAAAATAAATTAAAAAGAGAAAAGTAAAGTGTTAACTCAGGATGTGAGGTGTATGTGCATAAGCATGTTTTTGTTAATGTAGTTGGTTTTCTTCTTTGTAGGTTTTGTTAGGTAAATAAATTTACCTAGTATGCATGTGGTAGTCAGGAAGATAGTCGTTGCTCCGCAGTCCACGCGGAAAATAAATTTTTGTTGTAAATGCAAAGCATTTTAGTGAAGCTGCACCGAGCAGTGAACGCCTTAGGGATGAATAATAAGTTAAACAGAGTTGAGCAGAGTGAGATAAAAGTACAAAAGGACAGATGTCCAGTGGAAAACAAAGAGCCTCAGAGTAGAAAATTACTAAAAAATAATAAGTATAATGTTGTAAAAATAAACAATAACAATACACAATAGTCGAGATACGTGAGTGTTATGTGTAGACAGTATCAGTGATGGAGCAGAATTATTTGTTTTACAAGTAGTTATCATGTGGTCTGTATTATTTGGGTGGTAAACATACATTATCGATTTAAGTGTGTCATGGATGTCTTGAGTACAGTATGGATTCGTGCCTTATGGTACAGTGTGAACACAAGAAGATCTCTAACTCTCGCCCGAGACAGGCATCCCAAAAGAAGTTCCACTCTGGGTATACACCAGGGTGTTTCGTCAAGGTATCCCATTGTGTTATCCCAAAAGGACTATTCTCAGAGTATCCTGTCAGGACGATTGCCACAGACTTCTGAATTGACACTGGGACCAGAGGACACTTTGTGGGGCTCAGTACAACTTGCATACAATTGTAAGTCACTTTTGTTGAAATGAGTGTCGATAAGTGCAGTGCTTTGTTGCAGTATAACGAGGGTCAGTAAGAGTTGTGAACTGTTTTGTGTCTAGTAGATGTGTATGTGATGTAGACAGTCAATGCTGTGTACTTGTGTGTCTCTACTGTAATAAAATGTCTTGATGGTATGAGGTGTAAGTATAAAATTGGTTGAAAGTCATTTAAACTGTTGTAACGTAAGTTGGACGTGAATACTAGAAGTCCAGTAACATGTATTTTAAAATAACAGTTTATTGCAACTAGATAATCTGGAAAACTTAAACAGAATTCCACTAATATAGTAACTCTTATATATCTATTCTCCAACTAATAATCTATATATATATATATATACATACACACATAGATACACATATACATACATATATACATACATACACATACACATACACATACATATATATATATTTTACAACTTATAATCTAAGATTATATGAAATTATGTAAAAGTTATAAGAGTAACTGTGAAAATGTCATGTGACTGTTATGTTAACAGGAGTATCTGAAGTGGAGAAGAATTATTCGTTTTATAAAATAGGTAGCAGGTAGCCTCTTGTCAATTAAACAAACTGTATGTGTAGTATGGTTGAGATAGTGTTTACTTATATTTATGGTGACTTGTGTCTTTAGTATGAGTTTTTAGTTTTAAAACAGTATTAGTAGTTGGAAGCTGGTTATCAGAATTAAGTTATTTGGTGTCTAGTAATAATGTGAATTTGTGTTTTTTTATTTCTCATTAGCTTAATAACTCTTTATTAGCATTATTATAGTATTTTAACAGTGTGACAATGATACATTAACAATAACATGTGTGTGCATTTAGATATAATTTCAGTGTTTTCACTTATTTTTTATAGAGGGATGTGTATGGGTGTATGTCACAGAGTTGGAGTAGAATTATTCGTTTTTTAAGTAGTTATCAGATGGTGTATGTAACAGGGCTCTAGTAGAATATTTGGAGTGGAATGATTCGTTTAATATATAGTTAGTGTGGTGTGGCTTCAGTTATAGGTGTGATAAATATATATAGTTCATTAATGACAACAATATTTCACAAATAATTATTTCCTAATTTATTACTTACAATGACTGACGTATTATGGGTAATTGAACACATATTATGCGTAATGAGCTTGAACCCATGAAGAGAATCCTGAAAAAAAGTGATCAATTATGATAAGTAGTTAAACAAAAAAACAAAAACAAAAATGTAAAAACCTACTTTTTCAATGATGTAGACGTTGGGTGCAATAGCCACTGGATGCAAAAGTATCCTTACTTTTTCGTCACACACACGGCCTTCTATAATAACAGGCCTTGACATCGCGCAAAATGCCGTAAAAACTGAAGGCCGATTAAACTTTCACTTTTACTCATATTAATATTTTTATATTAGGTAGGGTGTAATGGCAGTCTATGTTTTCTAATAATAATCTCTAGTAAAAACGGAAATATAAAAAGAAAACCAAAAAATTATTAAAAGATAATCATGCTTTTCGTATTTCAAATTTCATTAAGAATATTTATGTAATATTAAATAGTATCAATAACAAGCAGAACCATAACAAAGTATATATCAATATATTGGAAAGATAACTGTATTTTTAATTTTTTTTTGCTAAAAATGGTAACAATAAAAATCACCAACAATAAAAAACACCAACAAAAGTTGATTCAAGCAAAAAAAAAGTTTTATCAATATATTTCAACAGGGTAAATATTTACAAATCCAAACATATTGAGAGACATATAGGCTAATGAGAAAATAAAAAACATAACAAGTAAATAGCAAAATAAATTACAAAACTAATATTCACATAAATTATGATAGCTTTAGTATTTTGGGAGTGGTAATTAGTGAGTAATTCTTTAGCAGAATATTAGAATATACCCTGCATTGTTTTTTTGTGATTTTAAATTTATATTTAGCAGAAATGAACTGAGACTGAGTAACACAAAATGTTATGCGTAAAGGGTCAGTAGCACCTAGAAAAAAAAAGCAAAATATTGACCATTAGAAAAGAGTATCAGAAGGAATTTCAAGTCCGCCTCTGTTTAGGCTTTACAGATAACTTCCATATTTATAATAATAATTGGTAGAATCATCATAAATTTTTATTTCACTTTTTTGCACATAGCCAGCTATGTAAACTATAGCCACTAATGTAGATTTATTAACTGAGCTTTCAAGATCATGTATATTATCCAGAAGTTCTTTTTCATCAGTAGAAATATCTCTAAAACATGTCATAAGTATGACCATCGATACCATCAACAGGAATGTCAATTTAGTATGTTGAATATTAATTTTTTCAATTACAGATTTAGCGTTTATAAAGTAAGTACCTCCAGATCCTTGGCGAAGCTTAGAAAAAGCTTTTTTAAGTGGATCTGTTGAAAACCATCCTAATAAGACATACTTTGCTCCATTACTCAACAAAGTTTCTACGAGATCAATAAAGCCATAACATGAATGCGCTATTGCATTGCTAGTATCTAGCGTAAGCTGTTTTACACGCTTACCTGTAGGTTTCATAAAATTTGACAGTTCAGCAATATCTCGTAGCAGTTGTAACTGTTGATCACCAACTGAGTGGATTTCTCCGCATAATTTATTTCTAAACCGAATGCCAGCACCAGGTGCTTTGACATTAACAACATTCGAAAAAAAATTATTTTTTCAATAAATACAGCAGTACCTTCAAATGCTTTATTTTCAATCTCTGGATGCGTTCTTAATGCAGCTACTGTTTCTTAGCAAAAAACAGACAAACAAAACTTTACAGATTGTCTCTCTATTGGTTTTGGATAAACTGATTTAGCTGTAAGTTTAGAGAGTTTAAAAAGACTATTGCACTCAGTTTTATATAAAGTTTCTAAATCACTCCACTTAGCCAAAGCCAATTCTTTATTGTTCAAAAATTGAAGTGTGCCAGTCTTTTTTGTCAACCAATTGTTTCGTATAAATTTTAAGAGATGCAAATAATCATACAATAAATATATACCTGATGTTGTTAACCATGGTTTACTATCAACTGTTTTAAACATTCCTAAAAATCTTTGATTTACAGGGTTACCATCAGTAATTATTACCAGTGTCTTACTATTTTCAATATTATTTATCGTATCAACAATTTGTTGACATTGAGCAAACTGAAATTCAGAGGAAAGATTTGCAACAGGTTGAGCTCTACATATAAATTCTGGACCTCCAAAAAGACATTTAATCATAAATGATAAAAATGTTTTAGCTAACTTTTCAGGGTAGTTTACTGCTTGACCAAACAAAGCACCTCTTAGGTAAAGTAATGAAGCTTTGACATAGACCTCATCAATTAGTAGTATAGAAGTTCTTTTCAATGGATTTAAATTCATAAAAATACTATTTATGAAACTTAGGTCCTCCATTGAGCTTATTTTTGAAGTCAATCGTGTTAAAGTCCTTATACTTGGCAACTTGTAGTCAATACACAAACAATCATATAAACTTCGTCGCATAGCAAAATACTCATATGCTCTACATATAATATCTGAAGTATATAAAACTTCACCAACATTAACTTTTCTCATAGCATTAAGGTGTTCGAATAGAATATTTGACTGAAGCAAACTTTCTTTATTTTTTAAAAATCTAAATGCTTCAAATAAAGCTGATTTTGTTTTTATTAACTTTAATTTGCTTACAGCTAAAGATGAAATATTACAAGTTGCGCCATTATGGTTAGCTACATTGAAAATTACTAAAATAAATAATGGAACACCAAAATTGTACATTTTTGATTGTATGTGTAAACTTTTTTTATTAGGCTGGAAAACAATAACATTGTTATTATCACTTAACAAAGATTGAATATCGTCAAATATAAGTTCATCCTCTTTTAGAAAATCATTTAATTCATCTGGTAAAATGCTTCAAAAACCGCTTGAAGTTACAGTATCTAACTTTACTTGCTGGTGTGGCTAAACAACTAGGCGGAATATTTTTAAAAACAGATGGTGGGTTTAAAGGTCGTTGCTTCCCATATTTGCTTTCATAAAGTGCTTCATTTGGCCAATGCAGTTGACATACTTCTTTATAGTCTGTAACAATGAAACCAGTTCTTGGGATAGCTTCACTACATCTTTTTCTCTCCTCTAGATTCTTCGGGAATTTATATATTGATATTTTTGTTGTAGTTGAGTATTAATATTTTTGTTGTAGTTGAGATAGTTCGACTTGCAAACAGATACACAGCATATTAAAGGCATTTTTAAGGCATTTTAATTATTAAAAAAACTTATCGTTAGTTTGACAATATTATTACCTTACAATGTTAATGCCTTGAACCTTTCAACGTTATTGTCTTGATGTTGCACTATCTAATTTATAAACCAATCACATTTTAAAGATTTATTAAAAGATGAAAATGTAAACACAGTATTAGGAATTGGCCTTCAATGCGATGTCGAGGCCTGTTATTATAGAAGGCAGCGGTCACACATAACATATAATATTCTGAAACTAAAAAACAAACATCTGAATGTCTATAAGTAAATTTATTCTTTGATCATTGCCTTCATATCCTATCTTATTTTCATATCATAATCTATTATGCTACTATTTATATAACATATCACAACAATATTATTAAATTTGTGATGTTCAAATATCATATGAACATTCTCTAACATGTTCATATGATATTTGAATATAGTTCTTGAGTATATTATCTGCAAACAATTGACTGATGCAAGTTCAAATGTTGTCAAAAACCAAGCATGCATGCATGGGACACTGCAGTGTCCCACAAAGAAATGCTGGTTTGAAAGTCAAATTTTCTTTATTAAAAAAAAAATTAAAATAGGGGAAGATAGGGAGGTTTCTGTAACTTTTTTTAGGCTCCAAAACTTTTAACTTTATATATAATTAGGTTCATAAAAAATTGTTGTCTTTTTTTTGGCATTATATATAAACTTATTTTTTAAGGTTATGCTTGAACAAATTAGTACCAATTAATTCAAATTCAAGATTTAGTTCAAGTTCAAGTTATTTGTTCATTGTTTTTTCACTATTTTATATTTATTTGTTCAAATTTGTTAACTAGTACTAATTCTTACTACAGTAAGAATATTTATCATTGTTGAACAAGATTTCATTAGTAACTTAATTTTAATATCAACATATTTTGACAACACCCTTTACATTTTAAATGATGACCGCTTTACTTTTCTATTAATGTTAAATTTATTACGTTTCAATAACTCAGATCGAATTTTAACTGATTTATTTTAAGCTTCGTAAGGGTTTGTTGTATATCAAATGGTGTTGTAAATAAAGTAAAAAAAAAAATATATATATATATATACATATATATACATATATATACATATATATATATATATATATATACATATATATATATATATATATAAATATATATATATATATATATACATATATATATATACATATATATATATAAATATATATATATATATATATATATATATATATATATATATATATATATATATATATATATATATATATATATATATATATATATAGTATTTAGGCTATGGGATCATCCATAAATGATGCCAGTAGATAGAGGGGCAGTGTGAGTTTAACAATAATTGACAATGGGGAGGAGATGTTGAGACCAAAATAATGTCAATTAAAAAATTGAATTAAAAAAAAAAAGTAAAATATTACATTTTCAAAAAAAAGTAAAAAAAATTTATGCTAGCTATGAGCAGGTTTTAGAGGTATTTACACCAACAATGTGGTCTAAAAACTTCTTGCTTTTGTTGCTTAAAACTGAAGAGGATCATAGGAAAAACAATTCAAACTCAGAAATTAGCTTGCTTATCTGAAAGAACAATTTATATTTGTTTTTGTTACTTTAAGTACTGTTGAGAATACATGTATAATTAAACCAGAAAAAAATTGATGGTATATGCATTTTTTATATTATATTAACAATTCAGATATACCATCATAATATGATAACAAAAACTGACATCATTTTCAATAGGAGATCGCAAAAAATTGACTGAGTTTGATAAAGGGTGAAGGTGTTTAATAAACCAGGTCATCATCTGACATCATTATGCATAGATGACCCTACAACTTAGGTAAAATAAGTAATCAATTTGCCATATTTCTCTTTAGAAAGTGTAAGAAAAAAGCATTGTTATGCTGAGAACCTACCTATTGAGCAAACTTTGACCACCTATTTTATAAATTTGAGAGACAGAAGTGGAAGTGCGAATCGCAAAAGAACTAATAACAATGCTCTAAATTGATTTTAACTTTGTAGACTAACATTAATATAGTATTTAGTAATAATAAATGAAGTTTACGTGATTTTTATAATTTGTATTTACTTCCATTAATTATCAGTTGTCAGTCTCTATTTTATAAAATGAATTAAAAAACTAATTATAGTATAATAATAATACATAAATACTAGTTTCCTAATGCTATTATCATCAGAATGTAAAAGGCATTTGTTTTAAAGTGAAATTTTGTATCAATTTTATTGTTTTAATGTTGTATATATATATATATATATATATATATATATATATATATATATATATATATATATATATATATATATATATATATATACATATATATATATATATATATATATATATATATATATATATATATATATATATATATATATATATATATATATATATATATGTATATATATATATATATATATATATATATATATATATATATATATATATATATACATTATTTTTACTTTATTTACAACACCATTTGATATACAACAAACCCTACAAAGCTTAGAATAATTCAGTTAAGATTCAATCTGAGTTATTGAAACGTAATAAATTTAACATCAATAGAAAAGTTAAGCTGTCATCATTTAAAATATAAAGGGTGTTGTCAAAATATGTTGAAAATAAAATTAAGTTACTAATAAAATCAGGTTCAACAATGATAAACATTCTTACTGTAATAAAAAATAGTACTACCTGATAAATTTGAACAAATAAATATAAAATTAACAAAAACAATGAATAAATAAGAACTTTAACTTGAACTTTAACTAAATCTTGAATTTGAATTAATTGGTACTAATTTCTTCAAGCATAACCTTAAAAAATAAGTTTTTATAACAAATTATATGTATAACTAGTTATAAATATAGTTAACTATCAGGAGTTATATGTATAACTATATGCATTTTAAAGCATATTATTTTATTTAAACATTACTTTAGATCATATTACTTTGAAAACTGGACCCAGAGGCTTTATTCTCAATAACACTGTGGTACTCCAGATTAAAAATTGAAGTTTCTGTAAATATACTGTTTTTGTTCCTCAATATAGTTCGTAAGTCCCTCAAGTCTTAAGGACCTTATTATATCTAAAGGTTAAAGTTTTGGAGCAAAAAAAAAGTTACAGAAACCCATCTCCATCATTTTTTTTTCTTTTTTTAATAAAGAAAATTGGGAATTCTTTGACTTTCAAACCTGCATTTCTTTGTGGGACACTGCAGTGTCCCATGCATGCAAGATTGGTTTTTGACAACATATCAACTTGCATCAGTTAATTGTTTGCAAATAATTTACTCAAGATCTACATTCAAATAACTATTATATTATCCTAATAATACGTCTATTTGCACAAATCTTAATCTTATTTCTATAAAGAAAGATAAACATTATTCGTGGTACTTACATACTTGCTTGCCACTCTCTATATTAGTATAAAATATTTTCACACAATATAAACGTAACGCAATGCAATGTCGATTTTAAAATTTTTTTTTTAGTTTGTTTTTTAGTTTCCAGCTTTCAAATTAATTCCCATGCAAATCCCACAGAAAACCCACGTGGGATTTCCCATGTGTGTAAATACCATATGGTTCCCACATGGGTTTAAGGTGACAAATTTCCATACGGATACCACATGGGAAAATCCGTCCCACGCAAATCCCATCAATCCCACACGGAATCCACGTGGAACCCATGTGGGACGTGGTTTTATATTTCACTGGGCATAACCACAAAGCTTTCATTTAAATACCAATTGTACTTTTTAAGTGATTTCAGTACGGCTTCTGCTGGTTTGAAACTGAATTCAGAATATCGTATCATTTCATTAATAGCTTTTAGATCTACAGAAGGTGCTATGGCAGGGATAGGAGCTTTAACAAACCATGGAACATAAAATAGTGCTATAAATGAAGCAATTTCATAAATCAGCTTTCCTTCTTGCAATGATACTATGTTAGGACATATGTTACTGAATTGTGGCTGAAGAAGATCATATGTTAAATAATAAACTCCCTGTGCCATAAACCTGGCATGATGCGAAGCCATCGGAAATCTAAATTGAAATTTTGTTACTTTGTCACCTAACCAAAGAACTGCTAATTGTATAAAATACTGGTAGTCATTTCTTGGAAATATATCATTATCTAGGCAATTTTGAAGGAATGTTAATGATTCAGAAGCCTAAATTTCAAAAAACTTTATTATTAAAACTTATAATTAAACACATTAATCTAAATAGGACAATTAAACCAACCTGCTTTTCCAAAAAAAAAAAAAATTTTTCTGAGTCAAATCTCTTTAGGTTATCATAATTTATCTTCTTTTCAAGAATCGATTTCCAATTACCCTTCAGCCTATAAAGTAACTCAGTCTTTGGTCCGCTAGTTTTACCACCAGTAAGAACATTTGAAAAGTGCTAAAATATATTTATTTCAAATCATTTAAATAAATTTTATTAATAAAGCATTTAATTCATCAAGAAATATTGATAATTAAATATATAAATAAATATAAAAATATTATATGATTTTTTCAATATTTTCCTTAATATGTAATTTATAAACGTGATGACGACAAGTCATTCAAATTAAAGCTTTTCCTCTCCACTGCTCAATAAGAGTACAGACTCCTTTTAGCCAACCAGTATTTGTAACTGTGGTGTCAAAGGAAAGTCAATCAACATATTCAAATAGCTCCCAGTCTTGTAAAGTTTTTTTAATTGCTTTCCCAAGAGACTCAGCAGTGCCATCTTTCACTATTAAAATACCCAAAAGTTGGGATTCTGAGAGATCTGGTAAACTGATTAGTACAGCTATTCTTTCAACTTTTTCTTTACCAAGTTCTTTCATTTTTAACATAATTTTTGAGTCAAAATGCACACTAAGACTTTTACCCTAAGCCAATGTAATAAAGTTGTCTTTAATATTACAGGCAGTGTTTCTTATACTTAATTTTTTCTGCCTCAAAATACTTCGTTTAGAAATAGAAAAATCATCTGTCGTTCTAGAACTATTATTTATAAGAGAAACAAGAGTTGCACTCAGTGCAGTCGAACTTATTCCATATCGTGATGCTGTTGGAGCCAAATCTTTTCCTATATTTTTTGGAACGATAAGAGGAACAACATTAGATTTTCTAATTTTTCTAGAAGGCTGTAGATACTCTTCATCTTGGTTATCATCTAAAGTATTAAAAATTTTTGTTGTGTTTTCATATTTCTTAGTAACAAACTCTTTCTGCTTTTTTACGGACTCTTTTGTTCTTTGATTTCTTATTATCATTTCTCTTTTTGTTTTGTTTTTTATAAAATTTTTGTGAAATTTTATCTTTACCCAACATTTTCTGAACACGCGCTCCTTTCTGGTCGTTAAGAAAATCTGCATCTTCTCTTCTAGTTTTTATATCTTTAGTTTTATCTTTCATAATAATACCTTCACAATTCTTTTGACTTACATCAAATACCTCCTCTAGCATTCTTGAAAACTGTTCTCTTTTTAAAACTAAATTTGTACTTAAACGGTTCCTGTGTTTGTTTAAATCTTTTCTCTTCTTTTCTAAGTCAACAATCTTTTCTCTAAAACAAATGTAGAAAAATGCATTAAAATAAATGTAATTTATTATAAATATATAAAATTGTATGACTTTATAATCGCTACTTATATAAAATAAATTTTAAGTTGTATTAAACTAAAAATTAAAATTATTTTAAATTTATAAAAACCTAATATGCTTGTCAGTATTAATAAAAGGAATTCCTGCTTTTTGCAATATTTTCTTCACCTCATAAACAAAGCATGGTAAACTTTTTTGGAGCCAACCGCCTATTTCAGCACATTGTGCAGTAAAGAAATCATCAAGAGAATATGAAGCTATACTAACTGAGGAAATGTTTGGAAAATCAGCTCTTAGCATAAGATCTCTGTAATGGTAATATTGAAATACAGTTTTTTTAGTTGACAATTGTGTATTAGGTATTGTTCCAATTCTTTTTCTAACAAGAAAAACTTCGCGATGAGATATTTTTCCAAAACTATTGCTTGTTTGCATTATTTTCATTAACACTAAGATAAAAATTTTAAAAATTACCAATTTTTTTAACTTAACAAACTTGCCATTGGTGCCCTAACGTCTTAAAACTTTTTCCAATAGGTTTTACTATAAAAGAAAGAAAAAACTCCTTTACTTTGCAAAACACCCCTTCCAATTGGGCTACCTAATTTTGCTGCACCCTCCTCCTTTCCCAATTGGCGTGTCTAAGGTAACCTAGTCATGGCTCTGAGCAAATGGGGTAGAAGTTGGTTTTTACGTAGTTATAATTAAAATGTAAAACTGCAATACAGACCAAAATTATTGTTACCCAAAGTAAAGTGTGTGAAAAAAAAAATATAAAGATACAGTCGTCCTCCGGTTAACGAACCCCCCTGTTAACAAACTTTCGGTTAACGAACCGAAAGTTTGCCCAAAATCCTCCCCCGGTTAACGAACCGGAACTCGGTTGACGAACCGGGACCGCCAAATGGCGTGCACACGCGCGTGAAGGTCGGGCGCGCCGTCCAGCATTTCCCCCTCAGTTTTGTGAGTGTCATGGAAGCCTGGGAGGTGAATGGTTGTGCGGATTTTTCATGTTCAATTTTCAATTTTTTCGTAAAATTTTGACAAGCATTTTTCAAGTTCAATTCTCAATTTTTTGGTAAAAATTTGACAAGCAATTTTCTTGTTGAATTTTCATTTTTTGATAAGCAATGTTCATGTTCAATTTTTAGTTTTTTCTAAAACTTTGACAAGCAATTTTCATGCACAATTTCAATTTGTTTCAATTTTTAAAAGTGCATAAATCTCAGGTTTCAATCATTTCACCTTTGCCTATTTTATTTATCAAGTTGAACAATTTTTTGAATTTTTTCCCCCATTATTTCGGCAAAATCCACTAATTAAAAATTTTTTAATGGCGGCCTATGGGAAAACGCGTTTCGGTTAACGAACTTTTCGGATAACGAACTAGTTCGTACTCCGAATTAAGTTCGTTAACCGGGGGACGACTGTATGTAAATATGTATACATATATACGTATATATATATATATATATATATATATATATATATATATATATATATATATATATATATATATATATATATATATATATATATATATATATATATATATATATAGTCTATAAAAGTTGAAACAGACTGTAGAATAAATTTCGATAAGTGTGTTTATTGATTTATTATTGCTCTGTTTATCGAGCACTCTATTTGTAGATTACATTAACTTAACTCGGGTATTCTTTATAAAAAAGGTCCGATTGGAAAACAAATACCACGAAAAGGTTTTAAAATTAAATAATTTAATTTAAACAGTATTAACAATATAATCTAAAGTCTAACGGAAACTGTGTTTTATGTACTAAAACTATATTATGCAATATGCTGTATATTATGCAATATGCTGTATTAGATGACTTGTAACACTCTAGTCAAAACTGAATTTTATATGGCTTGAAACACTTTATGGACAAAACGCACTTTTAAAAACCCTTAGTTTTTAAACAATAAATGCTAAATACTCTGTGAAAAAATGAATTACAGTGCACAGACCATCAAACTGCATGACTTTAGATATCAGTATTTTTGTGCGTTATAGCATTAGCTTGACAGAACTAAAAAAATCATTAAAATCTGCTGTAAAATGGAACTAAAGCAAATAAAGAGCTTTGTATCCGTATAAATGCCTATATTATCATTTTTCTCACTTAACAACAAGTTAACTTTTTTCCAAAAAGATTGTTTTTTTTTGGAAAAACTTTAAGAAAGATTTCTAATTTGAAAAAATAAATCTATTTGCTCGAATCTTGCAATTGCGCAACCTAATATATAAATTTAACATATCTTATTTGTGCAATTGCACAATCTCTCATTTGTGCAGTTGCCAAACTTAATATACAAATTTAACATAACCGTTCAAATGTGCTTTTTAATACCTTTAATACCCTCAACTGTTTTTTATAATTTCCATTGTGTCATTTGATATCTACCAATTATTTTTATTAAATTTGATTGTGTTTTTTGATACCTTTACAACTAGATCATTTTTAGCATCCTAACAGTTATGATGCCAAAAGGTTAGCTGATGATAATAATCTTTATTGCCTGCCATATCAGGGTGTATATAAAAATTTATTACATACTAAAATTTACTTTAACAAAAGGTAAACTAAATAAACTGAATGCGTTTCATAAAGCTGCAAATAAGGAAAACCAAAACTTATTAATCATATAACTTGTTTAACAAAACAGTAGCAATAGAAAATATTTGTATAATATCGTAATATTGCTTTGAAGATAACGGTAACAGTTTTAAAGATTACTAAAACAATATTTCATAAAGCTTTTTGAAAAAAAATACTAAAATTTTAATGCTAGTGACTTCAGTTTACAACATTTTTTGCTCTCAAAAAATCAATCTCTAAAAATAAACAATATAAGAGTTTTTGCCTCTAACTATAATGTGTCACTAATTATAATGTGTCACTAATTGTATTGTGTCACTAATTATAATGTGTCACTAATTATATTGTGTCACTAATTATAATGTGTCACTAATTATAATGTGTCACTAATTATAATGTGTCACTAATTATAATGTGTCACTAATTATATTGTGTCACTAATTATATTGTGTCACTTATTATATTGTGTCACTAATTATAATGTGTCACTAATTATAATGTGTCACTAATTGGCACTACAATTAATAATAATCTAATGATTGAGGAAAACATTAAATATTTATTAGTTAAGAAAGCAATAAATAATCTTTTAAGAGAAGTTTTTTAACCCGTGATAAAACTACCCTGTTATTGAACATATTTATCATGTCTATTTTTTTTTTGTATTTTTCTCTAGTTTCGATGTTTTGATTCAAGGTTTATGACCTTAATGACATTAATGAATTCATAATCCTTCATCATAATCATCATCCTTAATGAATTCATAAAAAAACTCTTGATGTAGTTTACAATAAAATTATCTTTTTGTTATTGATTTTTTTTATTAACAACAAATATATTTGGATTAAAAGGATTTGGATAAATGGATTAAAAGCTATCTTACAAACAGAAAACAATATGTAAATAATATCCAATCTGGAGTATTAAATGTCATATGTGGAGTCCCACAAGGATCGATTCTTGGTCCACTTTTTTTCTAATATATATAAATGACTTTTGTAATGCATCTTTAAAAATGAACTCGGTCATGTTTGCAGATGACACAAACTTATTTCTCACCAACAATGATATCAAGAAATTATATGCAGACATGAATATTGAATTGTGTAAAGTAAACAACTGGTTTAAGGCAAACAAACTCTCACTTAACGCTGAGAAAACAAAGTATATACTATTTCACAAAAAAACACAAGAAGAAAATCTTCCTCTCAAGTTTCCTAACCTATCTCTAAATGATAAACTAGTAAATAAGCAATCCAATATAAGATTCTTAGGAATCATTGTTGATGAAAAATTATCCTGGCTTCCACATATAATATATATCCAGTCAAAAATCACCAAAATAATAGGTTTGATGTATCGAGTTCGCTCCTACGCCAATAAAAATAGTCTTAAATTAATCTACTTTGGGCTAATTCATAGCCTCATCAGCTATGCAAACATTTCATGGGCAAGTACTCAAGCGGCAAAGATTAAAAAAATTTATAGTCTTCAAAAACATGCCTGCAGAATCATTTACTCAAAAAATAGGCGTGAAGACGCTAAGCCCTTAATGAAAGATATGAAAATGATGAATGTGTTTGAAATAAATATCTACCAGCATTTAATTTTCATGTATCGTTATAATCACAATATCTCTCCTATAAGCTTTAATAACAAGTTTAAAATAAATAAAAATGATAGCTATAATCTTAGAGCGAATATGTTCAACACATACAAACTGCCTCGGATAATAAACAAATATTCAGAGTACAGCATTCTATATCGAGGTCCAAAAGTATGGAATACTTTTCAAAAAGGATTCAAAGGTACGGTAAATTCGTTAAGTTCATTCAAGTTTTTAACAAAAAAAGAAATTTTTAAAATATAAGAAACGTTTTTGGTTAATGATACTTTTGTTGGTTGCTTATCAATTTTATTTGCGAATTACGCGTTTTATTACGATATTTTATTGAAATTTTATTACGCATATTGTAACATATTACGATATTTTTTTGAAATCTTGTTATAGGGGCTCTATGAAAAGATTGCGATAACGTACTGTCATCCTCATCTTCTTTGAGCCCCTATCTGTTTTACTTATTTTATTTATTGAAATTTTATATTACGAAGTTGTAAAATCTTATATTATATTAAAACAGAGAAAAAAAAAAAAAAAATATTTCGCTGCTGATAAAACAAAATAAACTACAGATGAGTTTTACATTGCAAATATCAATAAATAAATTACTTTTAAAAACAGACTAGGATTCAAAGAAGAAATGGGAAAAAGAAATGCAATAATACCTTAAACATTTTATTCAGTCTCTTAGTATAATAAAATTGTCAAAAAAAAGTTACAAGAAACCACAAGAATATATAGCTATAAAAATAAACTACTAGTATAATAAGATAGTAATTTTTTTTAACAATAGCAAAGGTCTTTCGCAACAACTATTTTGCAAATTTAAATATTTAAAGATTTAGAAATATATACAAACATTTAATAGTTAATACATTAAAGATAAAAATTTGTAACTACTAAGATTAATTAGTAAAATTTATTTGAATTTTAAATTTTTAAAAATATTATTCCGCAAGATTAAAATTGCGTTTTAGTTTTTTTTGCTTTATCATTTTTATATCTCTCATTTAAAGTTTAGTATGCTCTCCTTCTTTTCTCATACATAATTTTACATGCGTGTTTTATACAGTTTGTATTTTTTTTTTTTTTTTTTTTACGTTTTGTAGATTGTTGGTATAATATTGTTGATGATATATGCCAATAATATTGATAATATTTACTTATAGATAAAAGATGACGCAGTTAATAAAACAATGAGTTATAGAGAAGTAAAATAACTTTTGATAAAGTTTATTTCAAATTTACATATGGGCGAACCAGGGGCGGGTTTTATCGTTCACTATGGGAGGGGGAGGGGTCGCAGTTTTCCTTTTTTTTTCTTTTAGATTAAATTTTTTGTTATAGAAAATAAATTACTTTAACAAATACCAAAAAGATTTTATAATAATATCATCGCGCATAATATCATCGCGCATGAATGCATCTGTGCCGCGAAATTTTGGTGCTAAAATAATGAAATAAATTTTTTCATAAAGAAAAATATGTTAGCTAAAAATCCAATCCTTTTTGGCTTAAAAAACAATGCATAGAAATATTTTGTTTTGATTTTATTTAAAGATGTCATTTTTGTGTAATATGAGCATGCTCAAATTACCCAGTGATTTTCATTGAAATTACCAAGTTTAAAGTCCTAAAAAGTAGTGGTTTTAATTGTTTTTTGAATAAAAATAAAATATAGTAAAGTTTTTTAATATTTTAACAATACTAAATATTTTTCTGTAATTTAAATCCAAAAAAGTCGAATTTTTATCGTTCAAAGGTTTGAGTTGATAAAATTAAAAAAAACGAACTAATTTTTTTTTTTTTCTTGCGGAAAACATAGTAGTATTGTTTCAACAAAAGTGGCTTAAAATTTGATTTTTTAATGATAAGTTTTGTTAATAACGAATCATTATATTCCAAAAATTAGTTCTAATTGTCAGGATGGAATTTTTTTACAAAATTATTGTTTTTTTGTGAGCTAATTTAAAGTATTATTACCAAGTGGTCTGGGTACCATATTACCAAACCAAGTGGTCTGGGTACTATATTACCAAACCATATTACCAAGTGGTCTGGGTAATATGAGCACTTTTTTGACTTTTTTAAAACCTTTGTGTTTTTAAGAAAAAATTTCGGGTGCCCAAATATCTAAGTGGATCATGAGAAGGGATCCCTAAATATTGTTTATTCGCAAAAATTTTGGATCCAGCCTAATTATTTTTGAAATTATTCCAATTTTTGCTTAAGGTGCTCATAATACCCTAATCTACCCTAATTGCAAATTGGTATTAGAGCGCTAAAAGATTTTGCAACAATTGCATAAGTGCGAATTGGCATAAGTGCGAAACAGTTGTACAACTGGCATAAGTAAAAAGTGCGCCGAATAAATTTGCAAACATTGGCATATGTGTGAAGTGGCATAAGTGCAAAGCAGTTACAAAAACTAGTATAAATGCTAATTGGCATAAGTACGAATTGGCGTAATTACGTCGGAAAATTTTAACTTTATTTGAAACCAGCAAGAAAAATACACAACAACTATAAGTTCAAAATTAAACCCAAGTTTCTAATGTTTTTTTTTTATTAAAAAGTGAATTGAAACCCCTAATCTATAGAAACGATTTTCTGTTGTAACCCATTTGGAATGAGAAACAAGACCTAATTCAAGGTTTATTAAATTTTCAGGTAACACTCTAAATCTTATTGCTATTACGATTCTGTTTCCGTAAACGTGATCAGCTAAGAAATTTTTATATATCTTGTCTGGCAGTTTAATAAGTAATTCACCTAAAGTTACTTTTTCAAAGTTTTTGTTTGCATCCGGATCTGTAACCGTATCCAGCAGTTTTCCTAGGTTTAGTTTAACTATTAGATGCTTGAGGGTTCATTAGTATGAAAGCGCATATAAGCCAGTTTAACCTTGTATTATTTTTTGATGCAACAAATTGTATGACTCCTCCTTCCCATCCAGTATTAAAATTTGTTAAATTACCTCCTAATGCTTGTATCGATTTGTAAACGCCATTTTGAATCGTCCATTTAACTAAAATTGATTAGCAGCTATGTTCGAGTGTTTTTTTTTTATTATTTGATTTTTTTTTGTGTTAAATGAAACAAAAACTTGCCACCTGGTTCCTGGCGTCATTTTAAATACTTTTAGTGCTATGTTTAAAATTTTTTACTTTTGAATAACTTGAAGTACTATGTTTTGTGTTGAATTCTTCATAAGTAAGTTCATCTTCAGTCATTAAAAAATCATTGATTGAACGTCTTATTTGCTGTAATACTCTCTACACTTTTTCTTTAAAAACGTTTTCGTTTTAGAATAGTTTGAAAATTTGTCTGTTGTGTTGAGACATACCTTTAGAAGATATTTGAAGTTATTATTTAGCACCAACTTTATCTCTTTCAGTTTTAATATAAAAATATGTATTATAGGAATTTTATTCTCCATAGAGAAGTTGCATGTAATGTGTGCTTGTTGTTTACAGATAACTTTGCTTCCTCTTAACAATCATAAATTTGACACTTACAATTTAAAATATCAAATATTTTATCGAGATTTAATATTAACTATTATTTTAGTTTCTTCTTTGTTCACAGGTATTAAAAATGAAACTTTTCAAGTTTATATATTTATATATATTAATAATGTTTATTAATATATATAAAAAATAGAAGCTTTAAAATTAGCGTTCGCCTTTTGCCACTGGGTAATAACGGAAAATGCAACATTTTTTACAGTTTCTTTTATTAAATAACTCTGGAGTTTTTATAGAACTGCCTATCGAAGTGTGTATATAGGAAGTTCAGAGGGTAGCAACTCCTTTCACGTATCAACGAATTAAGGTAGGGAGGTTTTTTCGTGTTTCTTGTATTTGATATAACTCTTTTTAAAAAAGGTTCCCATGATTTGCTCACAACTTTTAATATTTATTTTAGTTTATATATAATCAATTTTTCTTGATAATATATGACCTTAATAATTCACTTTTATAATCAAAGAAATTTTTTATTGTCATACTTGTCACTTATTTATAAGTAGTTGGGAAAGATTATTTATAAGTAGTTGTGAAAGATTATTTATAAATAGTTGTGAAAAATTATTTAAAAATAGTTGTGAAAGATTTAGACAACAAAGATATAAGACAAAGATATTAGACAACAAAGATATTAGACAACAAAGGTTAAAATTTTAACAACTTTAGCAGCTAATGTTTTAACACCTACTGTTTTAAGGAAAATATTATTTTCTAAAATCACTTATAAAACTCGGGTTAAGCTGTTTTGGCGATTTTTTGTTAACTAAGTTAAAAGTTTTATTTAAGTTCAGCATATTGAATACTAAACTTATTTAAAGTATAAATATATATGTGTGTGTGAGTGTGTGTGTGTGTGTGTGTGTGTGTGTGTGTGTGTGTGTGTGTGTGTGTGTGTGTGTGTGTGTGTGTGTGTGTGTGTGTGTGTGTGTGCATACATATATGGTATTTATAATTCTTCCTCATAATAAAAGTCATATTGAAGTCATTTTTTGTATAAAAAAGCGGACTCTCCGCGCGAGACATTTTCAGACTATTTTTTATTTGAAGATTCAAATTGCTCATAAAATTCATCACAAAAATCAACTACCCTTATTTTTAAACCTCAATAAAAGAAAACAGGAAAATACGGTGCACCCTACGGTAATATTCAGTGTCTAAGCATGAAAAAACGACAAATTTCCCGAAAAACAACTTAAACAAGACCCACTATTTTGGCTATTTTTATGACTTTTAACCAAATATGAAATTTTCATAAAGTGAAACAGAGTTTTTCAAAAATTTATAAAACATTTTTTATTTGTTTATAGTTTTTTTTCTTTAATTAGTCATATTTTAGTCATTTTCTCATTCCAAACTAAGCGTTTTCCCCAGCAAGACATTTTTTTGTCCTAAAATCCTCATAAAAATCTTCACTAAAATAAACTATCCTTACTTTTAAAATTTAGTAAAAAAAGGAAAAAACAGTGCACTCTACCGTCACATTTTCTGCCTAAAATATGATAAAAGTCCTTATTATTGTGAAAATACCCTTTGCAAAAACTGACTTTTCTAATTTCGTTTTTATAACTTTTAACTAAATATTCAATAATTTTTAAAATTCAACATAATAATTTTAGAGTTTATTAAAAATTTTATAAAAAATTATTTTTTGAAAAACCATTATTTGCTCCTGTTAGTAAGTCAACTTTTTGTTCAAAACAACGCTTTAAACGAAAAAATGATAAAACGAGGATTGGATTTTGGACAAACCATGTCTATTTTGGTAAATGCGCCCTTAAAGATAATGATTTTTATATCATAACCAGGATACGAGCTTATGAAACCAACGACAATCTTACTTGGCCAGTGTGACAAAGTGTTATTTATATTAGGATGCGTGAGTTTTTATAAGGGCGTCTTTATTTTCTGGTACCAAAGTTAATGCAGTCAAGCGTATTATATTAGCAGATTTATTCCTGCTTTGAACTGATGGTAATAAATTTATTGAAACTTCTTGTAAGTTTTTGAATTATTGATTTGGGGAGCTAAACAGTTGCAGTTTGAAAAAATTGTTTCGCCCTTTAAAAATTAGAAGTGAATGCCAAATATATTGTATTTAGAAAAATTGTAAAATTACTGCAGCATTTAGAATTTAAAAGTCGATATGATGATCAGCACTTTAAACATATTTTTAACTGTTCCACCAATGCAATCACATGGTGACTTTCTATGTGATGTTTCAAAGATATTTAACTCTTGTTGCATCCCACAATTTTTAGCATGATTTTCAATGAATTCAATTAGTGTAAATTCTCAACTTAGAAGCTTTACTCTACAACTTTCAATGAATTTACCCATTGTAGATGTACAATTTAAAAGCTTAATAATATTTAAATTCCAGGGTAACGATAACATCTATGCACAATACATTCCCTTGACTTTCGGCTAAAAACAATGTATATAATAAGTATATAATAATTCTTCTTTAGTTTAACTCCACTAGTCATAAGCTTTAGATTTAGGTGTATTGTGCAGATACTTACTGCAAGGGTCCAAAAAATTGATGGTCTTTTGAGCAACACAACTTTACAGCAGCTTGAAAATGCTGTTAATGGGTTTAAATGTGAGAACAAGCTTTGAAAATCCACAATTGTTTAGCAAACATGACTTTGCTGTTGCAAAAACTACTGAACATGATGTTGTTGGCAATCAAACTTTTATGGCAATGAAACAATAATGCTATTTGTCAGACCCAGTAGTAGAAAACCATCTGCTTTGGAATAAGCAAATGATAATTCCAAAGTAGCAAAAAAGTTGGTTAGTGATTTTAATTTCATATCATTACCAAAAGCATATGAACGTGAGAAAAAATGAATAAGCGAAAAAAGAGCTCAAGCATTCTTACAAGTATACCCATCAAAAAACTGTTAAAACAAATAAAAAAAGCAGAAAGAGAAACAAAAAAGTTTAAAAAACAAAAATAAAGATGCTCGTGAAGCTAAAAAGGATGTTAATAAACTCAAGCTAAGTTTCTATAGGCGTAAGTCTATAAAATCCAGGACAAACCATCTGTGATGAGGATGTGCAAGAGATGCTGTTATAAGATGTCCTACTTGTGAGGAGAAATATTGTGACCATAATAGAAGATTGGATTAAGTGCTGTTAATGTCAAGAGTGGTTGCATGAGAAATGTTTCAATTATGAAAAAAGTAATTTTACTTGTGACAAATGTTAGAGGTTCAACTAAACACTTCAATATTACGTTACATAGCCATTAAGTGATACTACAATAAATCGTAGAATTGAAGCAATGGCAGTTAACGTGGAAAATTAACTGATAAATATTTTCCAACAATGTTTATTTTCTTTGCAAGTGGATGAGTCTACCAAAGCAGACAATAATATTTTAATGATGCCATATTTGTCTTATTTTGATAAATGTAATATATTGCAATATGAAATGCTATTCGCAATAAACTTTATTATGGATACAAGTGGAGTATTCATATTTATATCCTAGTAGTGTGAAATCATACTTTATAAAAAAATGTGTGGCCGTGGCGTAGTGGTTAGAGCGCTTGCCTTAGAAGCAGAAGATCCAGGTTCGAAATGATCTCTGTATAAATATTCGCGTCACGGTAAGGAAGGTGGCGTGAACTTCATTGTTAAATGCACTTCCGCGGTGCTCTGTGACAAAACTGTTAGGTCTTCTTGGGACACCTAAATTACAAAATAAAGAAAATAAAATAATCTTTTTAATATTGTTGCTTGCCCTTCTAATGTACCAGCAACAATAGGTCGCTATCGTGGGTTTGTAGCTTTTTTGAAAGCTGAAAAATCTAATTTTTCATTTATTCATTATGTGGTGCATAGGCAACATATTTTTAGAAAAAATTTTGGTTAAAGTTTTACATTCATCATTAAGTAAAGTAATTCGAGTTGTAAATAAAACTAAATGCAAAAAATGATGGAATGTTTCAGCAGCTGTGCCAGAATAATAATGAAAATTTTATAAGACTACTTTGGCGTACAAAATTTCATTGACTGTCAATGATTTAATTAGTTTGAAATATGGATGTGCCGGAATTATAATATTTCAGGCCGGAATGTCGGAATTTATTTTTTACATTTTTTTTAAGACATGTGTCCTATAGGGCAATGTAGAATTATAGGTAAATTTAGGTAAAAAAAATACAAGTTAATTAATTCTTAACAAACACAATGTAATTTTAAGTAAAGCTACAGTTAAGCCGTCCAAAATAATTTTATTTTTTCGATTGTTGCGCTCTCTTTTCAGTGGAGGGTCTTCAAACATTAAAATTGTAATTGAAAGAAAAAAAGAAAAAAAGGATTGCTTCCCTATGCCCTTAACCCTCAGTCGATGTAGCAGCACTCCCTTGTAGCAGTAGGCTGTAAGATAGTCAATGTAACAACACTCCCTTGCAGCAGCAGGTTATAAGATGATGGATGTAGCAGTACTTCTTTATAGGAGGAGGCTATGAGATGCACTAAAGTCGATGTACTAAAACCAATAAATTCTTTTTATTTTTATATCAAAATATCACCACTTTGAGCAAGTCTCCACAGGAAATACAACAAGGGATTGTCCATAAATTACAGAACGCAAAATATATTTAAAAAGCAGAAGTAGGAGATATTAGGCTTTTTTACGCGGCGAGTTTCATTAAACTTAATGGGTTATTTCGATTTTTTATTTAAATTAGGAGTCTGTGAGGAAAAACTTTTGATCATTTTTGTTTTGTTTATTATGAAGTTTGCGTTACGTTATTTATAGACGATCCCCAAGCAAAAAAATAAAATGATTTTAGCTGTAGCTTCGACTAATTTTATTTGCAGTAATCACATATGTAAGGATTTCTTGAAGTTGCGAGTTGCGAGCCTTGCGAGCCATTCGATTGGATCAATAAACGTGTACAAAATTAATATATATCTAGTCTTACAATTCAGGTATAAAATAAAACACGAACTATCTCCAACAATATTTAATCAATATTTTAGTAAAATAAGCCATAAATACCCCACCAGATTTTATGGAAACAATTTTGTAACTCCAAAATTTAATCTAAAGTTATGTTTTTATTCCATTCAGTATCGGGGACCTTTTTTATGGAAAAGTTTTAAACAGATTGTTCATAATAAAAAACAAACACTTCCGCAATTCAAAGCTAATTTAAAATATCATTTAGTAAATATGGAATGTAATATTCTAAATATTGCCAGTCTTTTTTAGAAGTTATCAAAATAAATTTATAATGATACATTAACTTAAAGAACTTTAACAAGTTAACGACCAAAAAACTAAAAATAATAAGAAGATCGACTATTATTAATAAGAATATCAATGTCTTTATCACACTTCTTTAAAAATGTTTACTTTTGAATATTTAGTCTTGACGTTTAAAAAGTTTTATTTTCTTATTTCATTTAATCTAAACATGCAGTATCTTTTTGTAAATTATCTTATATTTATTTTACTTTTGACACTTTTATATATTTTATGTTGTTGTGGATGGAATTTTATTCATTTTATTATAAAAACAACAATACAAGGCAACATGTGTATATATATATATATATATATATATATATATATATATATATATATATATATATATATATATATATATATATATGTATATATATATATATGTATGTGTGTATGAGTCATGTGCGTATGTGTGTATGTATATATACACATATATATTCAGGGGCGGATCTAGCATTTTAAATGGGTAATGCAAAATTTTTTTGTTGATTTACCCCCACCCTCCCCACAATTTTTCTAGGGTTAAATATAGTCAATATAAAAAGTAGAGAAACATTAAAAGGCGCAGCGAGGATGGGGCGGACACGCCTCAGGCAGCTTTTTTTAGGAGTGGCGTCGCTGTTCATATTAATGAATAATAACTAAATTTTGTATTGCTTTTGCAGTATCCATTCTTAGCAGAAATTTTAACAAATGTTGCCTTGGCTATTTTGTTTATAAATTAGACATGTATCTTTAAGCCTAATTTACTTAACAAAGTGCACCAACGAGAAGGTAAACCATTGAACTTTGCACTTCATCTGTATACTGTCATTTTGCCCAAGGTTAGCCCTCCGTTTCTGGATTATTTCCTTTTCTTGATAGGCACGTCATGTAAAGTAATGTTGCCTAAGGTTAGCCCTCCATTTCTGGATTCTTTCCTTTTCTTGATAGGCACGTCATGTAAAGTAATGTTGCCTAAGGTTAGCCCTCCATTTCTGGATTCTTTCCTTTTCTTGATAGGCACGTCATGTAAAGTAATATTAGGTTATTTATTAACGTTAAGTAATATTGGGTTAAGTAACTAGGAATATAATAATAAAGGTTATTCCTCCATTTCTGGATTTTATCTTTATTTTATATTATTAATCTTATATTATATTATATTATTAATCTTGCCTAAGGTTAGCCCTCTGGATTCTTTTTTTTTTAATTTTAAACTGTTTTTTGTTATAATAATTTTTGTTATATTTTTTTATTGAAGTTCTATATTTTAAATATATATATATATATATATATATATATATATATATATATATATATATATATATATATATATTATATATATATATATATATTTATATATATATATATATATATATATACAGATACATATACATATACACACACACACACACACACACACACACACACACACACACACACACACACACACACACACACACACACACACACACACACACACACACACAATATTAGTAAAAATCAAATTAGGAAAAAGTAAAATAAAAGTTAGTACACTACTAAATAAAAGCTAAGTCTAAACGTCTTACACCTGACTTTGAAAAAATGTCAATGACTCTTTCAACATCTGGAAAAATTTCTTGATGTATGGACATTAATGCTAAAGAGTTAAAGCGAGACTCAATCATATTACTTCTGGAGTATGTTTTTAGCCTACGTATAACTGAAATACTTCTTTCACATTCACAAGTTGTTATTGGAATTGTTCCTAAAATTATAAATGCTGTCCTTATATTTGGAAAACCTCTCATGTCAATGGACTTTAAAGTACCAGCAACAGTTGAAGGAATATTTAACTGGTTTTTCCAAAATAATTCCCATAAATCTAACTCAGCATGTATTGAAGTAAAATGAGGCATATCAGATGAATAGAAATTTAAAAATTCATAAAAATCAGATTTCCATGGTTTTTTAACTTGTATTCTGGATAGTACAGTTGAAGGAACTGCTGCTAGACCTTTATAAACAAACATGCCATTTTCTGGAAACCTATTATCTAGCTCATTAATAAGATGTTCAATTAATGGAGAAGTAATGCTATGTTTAAAATAGTCACAAACTGTATTTGTTGGATAATTATCCCGGTAAACCTGGACATTACACAATCTAGGTCTCACTTCTTGTATATCAAGAGTTTTGGCCAAACTAAGAGCGATAGCGTACCATTCAGTGTGATATATATCAATTTTATTTTTAATTTCTAATAACAGATTTTTTAGATTAGTTATTTCAAAACACTGCTGGGATATGTCAAAAGATTTAGTTTGAAGAGTTACAGTAATTGCATAAAAAAAATCCATTAATTGTTTTGTAATAACTAAACTTACAATAAAAGAGTAATCTGTTAATAATCTTAAAAAAGAAGAGGATTTGGAAGCAGTTTCACTGTTATATTCCTTTGACTCATTTAACCCCATCTCCTCTAAAGCATGAATAATAGGTATAAAACTATCAAAAAAAACATCAACACCTCTCAGCTTTTGAACCCATCTTGTTCGACAAGTATCTATTATTTTTTCTTGATTTGGACTTAAATATTTTTTGAGACAGTTACTACGTTTAGGAGATAAGTTAAAAAAATAAGAAATTTCTTTTACTTGGCCAAGAAGATTTTTTACTTTTTGAACTTGGCATGCAGCTGCTACTACTAAACTAAGTCTATGGCTTGCACAATGAACAAATATAGCTTTATGATTAAGAGCTTTTATTCGAGAAGCAACTCCTTTATACTCACCTGCCATACAACCCGCACCGTCATACCCTTGGCCTCTACAATTTTGAATATCAAGTCCAAACTCTTGAAGTGCATTAAGTACATTTAGAGATAGACTAAGACCAGATGTACCAGTCTTGCAATCAATAAATCTTAAGAAATCCTCGCAAATCTCATTATTTGAATTTACATATCTTAAAACAAGTGACATTTGTTCAGTATTTGAACAGTCAACTGCTTCATCACAAAGAATTGAAAAAAAATTGAATGCTTGACATTTTTTATTAAAACTTCCTCAATTGCTTTCCCACAAGAATCAATAAGTTGGTTTTGGGTAGTTTTTGATATATAGGTTGCATTTTTTGGACTTGAAGAAAGATGATTAGCTAATATTTGATCACCAGCATCAACACGAAAATTTAAAAGCTCTATGAAGTTACCAACTCCAACTTTTTGTGTAGAAGATTCCCCAATATCAGGATGATATTTGCTATCATCACGATGTCCACGAAATGCTAGATCGTTTCTACCAAGAAATATTATTGTTTTAATTATTGGAACTAATTTTTTTCGGTTATCAGAAAGAAGTTTCAAACAAGAATTATTTAAATCAACCTCAATAACATTACTTTTGGAATTGCAACGTGAAAGCAATGCATTAAATGAAAGCATAGATTTTTCATGTAAAACACAATTTTCCTCATGCTTTCTATAATCACGAACAGCATTACCCCACTCTTGATGGGGCTTGAAAACTAAATTTAATACTCCAGACTTATTTGGAATACTAGCACCTAGCAAAGTACAAGGAAGACAGTAAGCTCCATCTTCTTTGCTAGAATAAGCTAACCAAGAAAACTGGCTGAGCCATTCAAATTTAAATGATCTTTTTGTATTAAAAGATATTGGAAAAACAAACATAGAATTAGGACAAAATACTTTGTTTACCATATCTAACAAATAAGAATCATCTTTGCCAGCGATTAAAAGTTTACCTCGAACAAGATATGTTGAAACATCATACAAAGAATTTAATTCATTATATGAAGGAATAATAACTGAGTTGGAGTCTAATGACTTAACTATTTTTGAATCTACAGAAGGTTCAAAAGGCAACTCTATGAAAGCATTGTCTTTTTTAAAGTTAATTTTAGATTGAATTTTGACATGTTTTGCAGAATCAAGTTTTTTTTTTTTATTTGTTTCAGTTTGAGGACTAAAAAAGTGTAAAGGATAAGTAGCATCGTTTTTTATAGCCAAATTCTTATTATTGCTAGAAATTAGTTTAGGCTTTTTAATAATTGGTACAAAATGGTTCGGTGTCCAGTTATTATTTTGCATCACTGACATAATATCAGTATTACACCATAAAATATTTAAAACATTTTGATCTTGATTTTTAATTGAACGAAATGGAAAAATAAGTGTATTAAAAAGTTTTTTGAATTTTTCTAAGCCAAAATCAGGATAAATTGATCTAATAGGAATATTTAAAACTGATGACAAAGCAATTAGACATAAAAATAAAGAAAACTTGTTAGCTCGGCAGTTGATCAATGCTTCCATTATTATAATTTCAGAAGCTGATTCACTGTTAATTAATTTAAATTGATCTGAACATTCAAAAGAAACACAGGCTACTAGAACACTGGAAAGATTAGAAAAATTATTGTTTTCAACCTGTTTAACAAAAAGGGAGTACCTCGCATAGTAGGAAACTTTTTCAAACAATTCAATCGAAGTTAGAAGCCTCAATACATTAACTGTCTTCAGAGACGAATTGCTTAAAAGAGAAGCTGAACTGTAGAGGCAATTTCCATCTTCAGATGACCTTAAATAAAATAAAAAGTATACTAAAACAAGCTCAGTTTATATTAAATACTAGCTGAAAATATAAAATACCATTAACTTTAATAATAGGGTTTTACCTTAAAGCAACATAATCTTTAGTATCTTCTTGCTTTGGTATAAAACGATCCATTTCAGTATTTTCAGAAGCCTGACTATGTGGCTGAACTGGACTCTTATTATTTAAAACTTTCAATTCTTCAGTCAACTGGTTTTTATATTTGCGAATATTTGGCAAATGTCTAGCCTTAATTGCATTTGAGACTAAAAAATTCATTTTTTTTTAACTTTAGTTTACAAGCAAAGTCCAACGACGAAAGTTACGAGCGAAGAACGTTTATAAGGTGGCATATCAGAATTTTGTAAAATTTGAACGATTTGGAGCAACTGATGCAATTGTTCTAAACTTTCTACAAATTTGATTGGTTATAAATAACATTTCTTATCTTTTTTGTAAAGTTTTTTGCGGAAGTTTTGTAGCAACTGATGCAATTGTTATTTTATTAAATAGTGATTGGTTTAAACTGTTTTTTAACCAATCATTAATGATTTAGAGTACAATTGCATCAGTTGCTACAAAGTGATCGGAAAAATATGTGAAAAAGTACAAATATGATTGGTTAAAACGTACTTTTTTTTTTTTAAACCAATCGCATTTGTATTTAATGAAGAACAATTGCATCAGTTGCTCCAAAACGCAGGAATTTTGTATAAGTAACGCATAAGTAACTATAGAGATAAAATAAAATCGAGTTTAAATGAATTTTTTTCGAGTTAAAAACAAGTATTTTATTTTTTGTGAATACCAGATTCCAATTTCTACTTTTACTTTTTATTAAGAAAAAAAAGTGAAAAAGAGATACACTTAAATTTAGCGTTGAAAAAAGACTGATGCATGCGCATCATTCGCGACACCCTGGATCCGCCCCTGATATTTATACATTTTATATCTTTCTCAACTAAGTTTATTCTTAATTTTTAGCACTTTTTTGTTTCTTAACTTCTTATACTTAACGTTTGTAAAGATTTTAAAATATTTTACGGGCTTGTAAAATACGATTGTAATGGGGCTCGGTGATAAGGCTAATTGATGCCTTCTTCTTGCTCCAGCCATTTTCTTTTGTTATATTTGTACGTTGTATATATTCTGAACGGCGAAATAAATGAAACTACTACTAAAAGTTTAAAGAAACTTTTTATAACAAACAAATAAAAAGAACATATTAGATTTAAATGAAATAAGAATCAAATTAATGAAATAGATTTTAGGTTTAGAGCATCCAATATCGGTATACCGAAAACCAGCATCCCGACATACCGGTTATTTTTTCAATACCGATACCGAGCTCTCAGTACCGGTATATACCGGTATTTCAGTTATTTTTCTCATCGGACAGAAATTGTTCGGTGAGACCTCTTGTGTGTTTTGACACACACGAAGTCTCACCAAACCAAGTTTCGGTTTTTAGAGACTTATAAGCGTGAAAATATATATTTAAAGAGCTATAAGCGAAGAAAACTTTCATTATAAAAATGGATAAAAAAAAGTCTTTCTAAGATTTTGAAAGCCTTTTTAAAAATTGAGTAATCAAAGTATTAAACAAGAGACATTTATATTTTAAAATATTAAATTCTATTAATAATTAGTTAAAATACCTAAGCGAAAAAATATCATCGAAGAGAACTTAGATGATAGAAATAAAAAAAAGCTTTCTTAGATACAAAGTTTTTTTAATATTTAGTTACCTTTTTGTTATAAATATATATGTTAAATATATGTCTATATAACTATTACAGCGCAAATCTTTTTTGTATTTTTTTTTAGATAACCTTGGAAAAATCTACACAGATCTTGTCGTTTCACAAGCAAACGCTTTCAGAAAGTCTGCTAGCAACCCCAATCCAATTTACGTATGACTTTAAATTGCATAAGTAACGTGCGAGAAATTATAATTCTACGCAGGAGAACATAGTTTTTGATAAAATACCGCGTAAATATCTTAGCTTAAACTTATCTAATCACACTTCCCTTTATAAAAAAAATTGTCCTATTAAAAATTTTTAAAAACGTCATAAGTAATCAAATAATAAAAAAAGTTCTAAAAAATTAGTAAGTCTTATTTATAGTTAGTTTATAGTTACTTTTTATGTTGTGTATTTTGAAGTAACAATTGTAAAATGTCTAAATTAGAATTGAATTAATAAATGTCTAGTTTATATTTTATAATTATTATTTATAAGAATTAATAAATTTCTAGATTAGATTAACAATTGTTAGAATATTTGCCGGAGTTAGAAACACATATTTTATATTTTTATATTTAAAATATTGCTGCAACAAATAGCAAAAGCAAGTAATCTGTTTCATATCCGCAAAAATACTTATGCAATTAAATGACATCTTAAAATTTTTAAATAAGTTCCTGGTCAAAATAACGTTTTTAGAAACGTAATAAATCTATAGCTTAAGAAAGAGGGCGAGAAAAAAAGAAGAATATAATAGGAATTGAACTTGAGCAAATTAGGTAAGTTGTATATGCATATACGTAATATAAAATTTAATTCAGCAGATAGTTTTATGAACTTCTTTTGATACTAATAATGTGGGTTATTACTTATACTTTTGTAATTGAAGAGCATATTTCTAAACAAATCTAGATCTAGTTTTTGTGAAAATGAATTTAGGTAACTTTAAATTAAGTTTGGGAAAACAGTTGTTAGAAATCAATCGAACCAACTTTTAAGAAAGTAATTTATCAAATTACAGCTTTTAAAAGCTTTCAAACCACAATTTAAAACTTCCTATTTTCAAATCGCGAAGCCGTCATTTTAACTTACTGTTAAAATGGCGGCTTTAAAATAGTTATACTAGAAACACTATTCAAAACACTTTTCGGCTCCGTATTAATTTTTCAGCTTGTCTAACATATCTTTCCAGCTTGTCTAGCATACCTCTTTAAATAAATATGAGTCCAGTACACTTTTTGATTAGTCTGTTCCAGTGGGCATGGTAATTAAAATGACATTTTTATATGTTTAAAAATTGTTAAAAATGTCTTTTTTGTGCTCCCCATTAGATAAATTAATTAAATCAATTACAAGTAGATAAGCTCATTAAAAAAAGCGAACAACGTTTTAAAGTTGAGGTGTATTTTAGGACCATTAAGTAACAATGTGAATACCTCTTTAATTTAAAAGAATGAAAGAAAGACGCACAAATTTATCTTTTGTCGAAAAATCTCTTCATAAAGGAGATCAAGCCAAAAATAATTTTGGTTCAGATATCGTTGATCGGCTAACTAAAACTGCAATGGTAAAATTAGTTGTGCATCTCATCCAGTGACTCTCATCCGTCCAAGCTGAAACTACAGAATTGTCATCTGAAACACTTGACGAACATACCATAATGTGCAAAGACGAACCTTTGTGTTTGACATTATAAGGGTACTTGGGCATGGCCATAAATAATGAGATGAAAATGAAAACAGTACCAAAAACAAATCGAAATATTAACGATTTGACAAAAAATGATACAAAAAGAAATTTCTATATTTGGAAGACAGTCATGTGGTACCAATTTGAAGTTGGTATACGATTATATTTTAACTATTCCCCAACGAGCGTAGAAGCTGAACGGGCTTTCTCTTCATCGGGAATGTTATGTACGAAAATATGATTATCTCTACGTGACGAAACCTTGAATAGTTTTTTACCGGCGTATTTTAATAAAAAATGATTTTTTTATGTTTTGTTTTTTTGTTTTTTTTTCAAATGAATTTATTTTATATATTATTTTAACTTAAACAATAAAGTTTTGGAAGCGTTTATTTGTAGCTTTGGGTTTTATTTAATGTTTTTTTGAGTATTTGTAAATACCGGTATTAATACCTGTATATCGGTTTTCACTAAATCTAATGCCGAAAAACCGTACTTAATTTTTGGTCCGGTATTGGAAGCCTTACTTTCAATCTTGAATCCGGCATACCCGCTTCCGGCTAGAATTCAAAATATCCAACCCGGTACACCCCTATTTTGAAGCATTAAATGATAGTGTCATACAATGTTTTAAAATCAAAACATTGTATGACAAATGTTGCTACTTAAACAAAACGCCTCTTTATCAATAGTTGTCAAAAAAGATGCCTTTAATTTGGCAAATACTTTCAAGAGATTTAATGAATTTTTTTTACATTAGTTGGTCCTATTACAAATATATATTGCTAAAAGTAAAAATAATAAATTTTCACAAATTTTCGATAAATGATATGATAAATATAAAACAAGGTATCTGTAAGAAAATCAAAGGATCTTGTAGTAAGAACCTTAAATAAGTTCAAACAAGCATTCAACAAAGGTAACAACAATAATATTTAACTTTTACAAATTTCCAAAGTATATATAGTATATAGTCAAAAAAGAGATCTCACGCGGATCTACTCACCAATATTTTGTATAAACGTATACGTACCAAAATATTAAAAAATGTTAAATAAAAAATATAAAAATCAACAAAAACGAGTAAGGATAAATATTTTATGAATATAAATAAGTAAAAACAAAGTTATTAATTCATATTATTAACAATAACAAATGAAAAGAAGGCAAAAAGTAATGGGTAATTTAAAATCAAAATTTGGCAAAACAGTTTTATTTCAAAGGTGTGAGGCCGGTAAGCAATACAAAGTTAATTAAAGTTTGACAAAAAGGTTCATTTAAAAATCAGTATTTCTCAAATTGTATTTGTTGATGGATTTCGGAGGAAAAATATCTTTGCAGACAGATAGGGACAAGTCATTTTTTCCACATGTATACAAAGCATAAAACATTTATATATTTATCTCGTATATTTTGTGAAAAAAGCGATTTGTTTAGCAAATTAAACAAACTGCATGTTTCTGAAGGCGATAAAGACGTTGCAACTTACTTTTTTCTGTACTGCCCCAGACAATATTAGCATAATTCAAATAACTGTGTAAAAATGAAATAATATAGTTTGATTAAAATTTTTTTATTGAGCTAGATTCATGCTTTATACAAAGTCCCATGTTTTTTAAAATTTTAGTGCTTACGTAATCGATATGATGATTCCAAGTGATAATTTCATCAAGGCAAACACCTAAAAATTTTATTTTGGAGTCCCTTTTAATTTGATCGATAAAACTTTTATCGATCAAATTTTTCAATTTGATCAATAAAACTTTGAGCTAAGTTTAATGGCTAAACCGCTTCTTGGAAAGCGAATGGAATAAGGTCCATTTTATTTTTTTTAGTATTTAGAGTTAAATTATCACACTAAAACCAACTCAATAAATTTCTAAGTTCTTTGTTCTTTGTTTTAAAGAGTTCAAAGATATCACTTTTAGATAGGAATAAGTTAGTATCATCTGCAAACATAATACTTGTTAGTTGAAAGGCTTTATTTAAATCATTAATATAAATTTGGAAAAGGAGTGGTCCAAGAATTGAGCTTTGTGGGACTCCACATTTTATAGAAAGACGTGGTGTGATAACCGTCATTACTCTAAACAAATTATTTACGATTTAACAAATAACTTTCAAACCATTTTAAAACTTTGTTTTTTATTCCATAGTGTTTAAGATTTAATGTTTGATTTAATTAAAGATTTAATTAAAATTTGGTGATCGACAGTATCAAAAGCTTTTGATAGGTCAATATAAAGTCCTAACGTATATTGTGATTTTTCAAATGATTTTGGGATTTCACGTACAAATCGTATAATTGGATAAACAATCAACCATAACATTTCTATTTATTTGATCCAATTGCTTTATTTATTTTTTATGATTTGAAGACCCTTTTAAATTCTTCAAACAATAATTCAGACGCAACTCATCTGAACCAATGCAATTATCCATGGGTACTAGAAAATCAGTAAACGAAGGTTTTTGGTACATATAAACATTTTGAACTTTTCCCGCCATATCTATTAAATACAGTTTTTAATCAGTTTCCTAAATTATCATCTATAAAAGATGATGTACCTCCAGAGGGTATTAAAAAATTCATTAATTCATAAAAAAAACGATTTGAATATATTTTGAAATTAAAGCGAATGCAATGTGTCAAGCACTCTTAGAAATCAAATATGATGAAGAAAATAAACAGAATTTTGATAATAGTAAGTATGAAAAAAAAAAGGAAAAAAAAAATGCTTCTCTTATTATACAAATATGGAGAAACATTGCAGCCGCGGCGCAATAAATCGTGGCGCAACGGTTAGAAATTAATTTATTGCGGCGCAATAGTTAGAGTTTCGACTCTAACTAGTAACAACAGAATTTAAATTTTTATATATTTTAATGTGTTAATAAACTAATATAAAAATACTTAAATACGATTAGTTTTCACGTAGAGGACGTGTGATACTGCGTACATAAGGTACTTTTTATTCTACAAAAATGTTTTTGTACGATAATAAATTTTACTTTAAAAGTTACAAAAAAGATCTAATTGATATAGTATCGCTCAAACATATTTTTCTGCAAAAGTGTCTCAATGAAATTTTTACCCAAAGTTGTCAACATTTTATTTAAAAACTATACATTTTGTAAACTTAATGCTTAAACATAAAATATAATTTGTGTGTAAACTGTATTGTAAGATAAGAAAATTAATCTTACTACGTTAAACCATCCGATCGTTACGATTTAAAACAACACTATACTTTTGCTAAACATTTCTTTTTAGGTTCAAGACGTAGAGGACTTGGTAGTAAAAATAATCAAATAATATTGTTTTTAAATAATAAATCTTGGCGAATTTCGTAATTTCAAAAGTCAAAAATCAAAGTCAAAAAATTTAGTTTACGTTAATAGATTTTTTGGTTAAATTTATTTGTAATTTTAAAATTTTGGGGTTGAATATTTCTTGTAAGTTTACAAAAAGAATAGTGGCATACTTGAGCCATACTTGATGTATAGTGGTATAAGTCACTCTTATCTAGTTTTGAGAAGTCTGACTAATATCACTATGACTGTGAACAAAAACATCTGTTTAGTGAGGAGCATAACAAAAAACAGTTCCAGCATCATTATTGATATCATTAGACTTATACCACTCTGCCATGTAATTGAATAAACAAAATGCTAACCATTGGTGGCAATAACTCAAAATATTGAAAAAAGTGACTTATACCACTATGCATCTCATGGGCTCATTTAAGAGTGTTTATAAATGAACACCTGTTGCATTTTAAGTAATTTTTTAGACAAATAACAAAGTTGTGTTGCAAACATCACTTTTTGGTCTATTTTTCTACAGCTATTACAAAAAGTGGTCTTGCTGTTGGAATGACTTTTCTGTGTGTGTTATTTAGAAACTTGAGAAGTCCTAACGTTCTAATCACAGAGCAACACGCAATAGCATTAAACCAAGGAAGTTTACGTCTTCTTTCTTTCAAATGTCAAATATTTTTTAGCTATTTTCATGTATACGTTATATCACTAATTTTTTCCCGAGATTTTTTATGCATACCAATAAAATAATGTGGATCATAATCCTATTTTAAAGATATTTGCATATACAACATAATGAAAAGAACAAAAATCTCATTCAAACTCTTTTCCGTATTGCTTGTTAATAACTTTCTCACTGTATTCTGTCTTATTGCTTAGTTGTCTTTTTGCAGACAAATACTGCTTTACTCTGAAAACATAACAAAAAATAACAATCCTATGCAAAGGTGAGCGAGTTTCGCAATTTTTAAAACTATTCCAAATAAGTCTAAAACATTAAACAAAACTTACTTTATTATATTTTGCAGATAAAAGATAGAATCATTATTTTTCGTGTTGCCGCACATGTTGATACCACAAGCGCAATAAGGTTTAAAAAATTTTAGAGTCGGAAAGAATACAGGTTAGATTATATTAAAATTTATTAAAGCAGCGGTACGTGTTCTAAAGGGCACGCAGATTCATAAAATATTACTCTGACAACGTGCCCTACAATCACATAATACATGTGCTAGATATTTTACAAAAAAAGATATATAAATATATATATATATAATATATATATATATATATATATATATATATATATAAAATTTACAAAAATATATATATATATATATATATATATACATATAATTTACAAAAAAAGATATATAAATATATATAAATATATATAAATATATATATATGTATATATATACATATATATATATATATATATATATATATATATATATATATATATATATATATATATATACATATAATTTACAAAAAAAGATATATAAATATATATATTTATATATATTATATATATATATATATATATATATATTTATATATATATATATATATATTTATATATACATATATATTTATATATATATTATATATATATATATATATATATATATATATATATATATATATATATATATATATATTTATATATATATATATATTTATATATATATATATATATATATATATATATATAATTTACAAAAATATATATATATAATTTACAAAAATATATATATATATAATTTATAAATATAAAAATATATAAATATATATATATATATATAATATGTATATATATACATATATATATATATATATATATATACATATAATTTACAAAAAAAGATATATAAATATATATATTTATATATATTATATATATATATATATATATATATATATATATATATATATATATATATATATATATATATATATATATATATATATATATATATATATATATATATATATATATATATATATACTACTATTAAATATAAGACCGCAGCCAAAACAATATTTAGTTAGTCGGAATAGTATTTTTCAAAGTTGATAGAGTTAATTTTAGTTTTGACGCTCTTCATATTTTTGGCATTAGCGATATCAGACGGCAAGTTATTCCAAATATTAACTACCCTGAGTGAGAAAGAGTAACGGACATCGAGTTTACACTCGTTTGTGTACTTTGAATTTGTGACCTCGAGTGTAAATATAGTTGTTTGTTATAAAGAAACTTGTATATTTAGGCAAACTAAATTGCAAGGGGAAACTATTCTCTTCGTAAAAGTCTTTGCACTCTTCGCAGAGATAAACTTTGTAAATAGTAGTGTTGTTATAGATTTCGACTAAATCGACTAAAACTCAACTAGTCGAAAGTCGAAATTAGTCGTTTTTGAAAAATCGAAGCGTCGATTTAATCGACTAAAGACTTCTTACTAATTGACTTAAAGCCAATTTAGTTGAGTAAAAGTCATAAAAGATATTTTTATCTTTTCATTTGGTTTAATTTTTCGATCTTTAATTTTTGTTTATTCACTTTCGGGTTGTAGTAATAAGGCAAATATTGTCTTCTTTTTGCCCCGGTCATGTAGATTTTATTTTATATAAAACGGTATTGTAATTTTTTTGTTAATGACGAAATAAATTAATTTAGTAACAATAATTATTTGTTTATTTAATAACAATAGTATGTACTATTTTAACTATTAGGGATCGTTCACAAATTACGTCACACAATTTTTGACTGTTTTAGACCTCTCCGCCCCTCCCGTCACAACATCGTAACTCTTTAGTTGCAAGTTCCGTATGGAGTAGTGACAAAAACCACTAACCCTCTTCACCCCCTCTCCCCTAAAGCCTGGACGACCCTGTACCTAATATTTTTTTTACTCTCTTAAAGTTTTATCTAATTCATAGCATGTTAGCATTAGATATTTGCTAGATAATGGTTGTTGTCCTGAAATATGGAAAAAGGCAAATGTAACACCACTGTTTAAAAAAGGAAGTAGACTCGACCCAGGCAATTACCGGCCTATATCCTTACCTAATTAAACTTTCGATTATGTATTTCATTACTTTATTTTTCTTTTGTTTACTTGATGCTTGTGATTCTCATAAAGAGTCCTCCACAAATTACATCGCGTAATTGAAGTAGCTGTAGCTATCTGCAAATCCTCGCAAATAACACAAAATCTGGTTAAAGCAAGCTAAGCAATTTATCAGATTATAAAATCGTTGGTGTGGATGGTGTAAGCGCATATGTACTGAAGAACTGTTCTGACAGCTTCTCAATACCTTTAAGCACAATTTTTCAGAAGTTGCTAGATAGTGGTTGTTGTCCTGAAATATGGAAAAAGGCAAACGTAACACTACTGTTTAAAAAAGGAAGTAGACTTGACCCAGGCAATTTTCGGCCTATATCCTTAACATCAACTGTATGTAAAGTGATGGAGAAAATATTACGTGGCATTATGGTCAATCACTTAGTCAAACATAGCCTTATTTTAAAAAATCAACATGGTTTTGTCAATAAAAAAGTGTGTGTGACTAATTTATTGGAGTAGATTGACTAGAGGCATATGGCTTTACTGGGAATCTCCTGAATTGGATAAAACCATTTTTACACCAATGGTTTCAAAAAATCATGATTGGCGAATATGTATCCTTGTAGCTAGAGGTGTTTAGTGGCGTCCCTCAAGAATACGTCTTAGGTCCAATACTTTTTATCATATTCGTGAACGATATATCCGATATTATTAACCATCCCTGTAAAAAGTATGCTAATGACACAAAACTGCTGGCCCGTTTAGACCACCAATTAGCATCACGAAAACTTCAAATTGGTATCTATAACATAGCCAAATGGTATAAAACCTGGAAAATGAAACTCAATATCGATAAATGTAAAATCATGCACATAGTTAAAACAAACAATTTTGATGTCTACTCAATGCCAGCTAATAGCAGTAATAGAGTTGAATTAGCATCGGCTTTAGTCGAACGTGATTTAGGTATCATGATTACGTCAGACTTGAAATTGCATAATAATTCAGCTTATGCAACCAATAAAGCCAACCATGTATTAGCCATGTTGTATCGAACTTTTAGTAAGATAACTACGCAATTACTTAAGATTCTATACACAGCTTTTGTACGACCTCTTCTGATATTCGCGGTAGCAGCCAGCAATCCATCGTCAAAAATAGATATTGATAAAATCAAGAAAGTACAAAGAAGAGCTGCCTCTTTAATACCTTCGTAAAGTCATATGTCATACAAAGATCGTATCAGTATACTGAACTTAACTTCCTTAGAAACCCTTTATATTAGGGGAGATCTGATACAGGCGTATTAAAAATATAGACATTGTCTCATGGAATAAACCACATGCCCTATATGTTGGGATGTCAAATAGAATAAAAACCAAATGGCATCATCTAAAAATGACTAGAGAATTGCTTCAAAATTGCGCGCAAAGGGATCAGTTTTTTGCAAATCGATTAGTGAATCATTGGAATGCATCGCCGTCGTAGTTGTATGCACTTCATCTGTTAACAGTTTCAACGCTCAGCTCGATGCAGAAATTTTAAATAATCCGCATAAGTCCGCATTATAATTAAAAAAATAAAATAAATGAAATAAAAAAACGGATAAACAATAAAGCACAAACTTATACTTTATACTATTGTCTGTGTAAATTTTAATATGTTTATATTAATAAAATTAGAGTATGAAATAGGTAAAGCTGCCATAAACTGTAGGTTAGACAGGAAACCTGTTGCAGCATTTTTTTACTACTACTACTAATACTACTACTATTACTACTACTACTACTACTAGTACTACTACTACTACTACTACTACTACTACTACTACTACTACTACTACTACTACTACTACTACTACTACTACTACTACTACTACTACTACTACTACTACTACTACTACTACTACTACTGCTACTACTACTACTACTACTACTACTACTACTACTACTATTATTATTACGTCTTTTTATTACAATTAATTTTAAAAAATTAAATTATTTCCATACCTTGACTAAATTGACTTTTAGTCGACATTAGAAAATCGACTTCAGGCAACTTTAGAAAATATATTAGTCAATTTCTTCGATAGTTGAATTATTTAATAGTCGTAACAACACTAGTAAATGGCAACAGCAAGATTGTGACTGTAATTAGCATCCTTAAATGTGTCCTTAATTATAGCATGATATCATTGGCATACAATATTAGAGAACAATTAAGATTGTCTACTATAGAGAATAGGGTAATAATATATAACAAGAATAACGTTGAACCCAAAACGCTATCCTGTGGAACTTCACTGAGGTTGCTGGTCAAAATGGTTAGTGAATTTCCAACCAGAACCCTTTGATATTTGTTGGAAAAAATGCTGATATCCAATGAAGGAGGTTATCTATTATACCTTGCATTTCAAGTTTTTTCAACGACTTGGAATGAGGTAGAGAGTCAAATACTTTTTGAAAATTAATAAACACCACGTCAGTAAATAAATTGCTATCGAAAGCTTTATTCCAGTGTTTAGTTAACTCTAAAAGATTTTTACGTAGATCTTTTGGATAAAAAGCCATGTTGATTAGGTGTTATTAGATTATTTATATTAAGATGATCAGCAATCTTTAAACTAAAAATACTTTCCATGACACGACACCAAGTACATGTGAGGGAAATAGGTCTATAATTATTAGCATCTGAAGTGGATCCTTTTTTGAAAATAGGGAAAACCGAAACTTGAAGTCACTGTTTTAATAACGCTTGACGTAAGATTTGATTCAAATATATACGAAAGCAGAATACATATTATATGTGCTAACTGTTTTAAAATTATATTTCTTCAATTTACATTACATTCTTCAATCCTTCTTTGGTGGCAAGTTTAGACACTTTCCGTCGGTTGTCTAAAATCATTATCCTCGTTTCTTAGAGCCGGTCCGAATGTGTTCTGCTTATGAAACTCTTTGCTAATTTGATGTGTCTTTCCTGTCATAAACAATTGCTAGTTGATGCACTCTGGATATAAATTTTTTTAAAGAGCTTTTATTTCATCTTTTTTCCTAGTTTGACAGGCCTCCTTTTTTTGAGGAAAGAATCTCATTTTTTGTTATACCAAGATGAATAAAAAATAAATAGGACTTTTGAGAAAGAAAGTTTGATAACTTTAAAAAAAAATGATCTGTGAAGAATACTCTGATTGTTCTTCATTATAGTTATTCATCTCTGGAACTTATCTCGATAGGTTTTACAAAAAAATTCATCCTCTTTTTCTTTTCCAAAACAAACAAAAAGAAAACACTCTATGGAGTGAAATACCAAGTGTATTTGAAAATACTTAGATTAAGAGCCTTACTCAATATTCCATACTTACTGCTGTAAAGTGGATCTATCATAATCTGTAATAAAAAGTTAAGTATACAACACATATAATTTATAAAATTTAAAGAAAAATAGTTTAAATAATAAATCATTTAAAAAATCATATACTTTGTTTTTTTCTTAAACTTTAAGTTGGTGCAAGAGTTGAAATAGCTATGATGTTGCCACTATTTCAAGCTGGAGGAGTGGGGTAGATGCTGCTTGTTGAACATTTTCAAGTCTCAGATGGCCAAAAAATTCCATTAGCTGTAAAGAAAGAAGCCAAGATTATGACTAGAAGCCCTGGCAATCCAAAGTCTTCTAGAATACTATGACTTAACAGACCAGATCATAGCTTGTTGTGTCAATTTAACTGCTTATAACTCTAAAAATCATAATGGTGCAATTAGAAATATTTCAGTTTATTCTCTTCCTAGTTCGGTTTTTAGGCTACTGAGCAGGTATAATTAATACTATGCAAAGTGCAGCCAGTGTTTTAATTCTAATATAGAAGCTTAATGACAGAAAATAAAAATAATATTTTTTAGACGCCATATAATGGAATTGCATGTTTACCATTTCATGAAAAAAATACAGGTAGTAACCAAGTCAACCCTTATGAAAAATTGAATAAAAACAGACCTAAGTTTGCTCCTGGAACCCTTTTTGACAATCTTGCTACCGACACAAGGAAGTTTTTCAAAATGTCTCTTGAAACAAATATGTTTTTGTTTCTCAAAAGTCATATTTTTTTAATTTAATTTAGTACAACCAATGACTCTTTCATGAAAGAAAGAAGTTCTGTTATAAGGATGTCGGAGAAAAGTTTTAAAGAAGCATTTTTTAATGACAGGACTAAAAGGCACTTCAATTTAGTGAAGAGTTTTATTGCCAGAACACATTCAGAAATCCAGCTCCAAAACGCGAGGATAATGATTTTAGACAACCGACGGAAAGTGTTGAAACTTGCCACCAAACAAGACTTAAAGAATGTTTATACAAAAAACTATATTGCACAAAACTTCTAGGTTTTTAAAATACTGTTTTCCAAGAAAAAAATTTTTTCCATAATCGAGGACTTATAATCCATAATATATAACTTTTAAAAACATTTGAAAACAATGCAGATGTAATAAGAAATGTAAAAAATCTCATTTATCCAAGTTTCAGTATGTAAGCAACCATTTTTTTCAGAATTAGTGCAACCATAATATACTTTAACTTATATTGATATTATTATTTTATTCTGTAATTATATTTTTACAATATAATTACAGAAAGCTAGAACAGGGATTATTACAACATAGATAAATCTGCCACAAGGCGTAGCAAACCACTCTTTCAAAAATATTTTGGTGTTGCCATTTAATACCAGATAACTGCTGCAATTTAAAAGAAATTTAACAGTGATAATCATACCTTGGCTGGATGTTCAACCTAATTAAAACGTCAAAACATGCTCTGTAACAAATTGGCCTAAGAGCTAAAGGTGAGTCGAACAAACGTGTGTAACATAAAAGAACGGTACTGGGATCGCCTGGCGTTATAAGCCCAAAATATTTGTAAAAGATAATAGCGTCATTGATATGATATGTCCTGACTAGAAAATTCGAAAGACTATGAGTCGCTCCAATTTTCTTGTCAGGACATGTCATATCAATGCAAAGATATAAGTGCGAAGATACGGAAATGACTTAAAAACTTGAAGAAAACAAGAGTGTTAAAGAGATGACAGTTTTTGGAATTGCAGAAGAGATTTGAATATTAACGCGTTTGACCCAACAAATACTTTATAAGTGGATGTTGGCTAAGATTGCAAAATCTATAGAAATAACCGCTTGTTAATAAAGCACTTAAAAATAATACTCAAAGTACTGGTGAAATTTGTACACAAGCTAGATTTATAACGATCTTCACTGATGAAGATAGTAATTAGGCGCGGCGAGAAGGACGTGAGTATGATTGTTAGAGCTGTCTATTCAAAGCAATTTACGCAATTTGTCCAACAGTCTGCTTTCGACAAACATAATGAGTTGTAAGAAAACACACACACTTATCATTTATTCGAGGAGGAAATCTCATGCCATGAATTCTTTGAAGGGAACAGCACGCGGAGCAATGTGAGTGTTGGGACATTTAAATTTAGAGTTTTAAATGTTGTATGGTAGCTTAATTACGAACAAATCTTTGAGATGCTTCAATTTTTTTTTAATCGTTTTTAAATTTTGTAAAAAGATATAGAAATACAAAATTTTTAAAGTATATATGTATAAAAATATAATGTTATATATATTTTTTGAAACTCGTGAAATTCGCAATTGATTTTGAGATTTTTTCCAAAGATTCGACTAATGATATATTATGGCTTAAATTTTTTTAACTAACTATAAATTTTTTTTTATAAAATATTTTTTTATTATAAAATTCGGTGTAATAACTCCAATTATTTTTAAAAAAATTGGTTTTACTTTTTTTCATTATATTTTTAGAATATTATAGTTTTATAAGTATACGGAAAATTCGGTTGTTGCAGTCGTTGTTAAAAGTGACTTTTTTTCAAGTTTAGATTACATTCTTTATTTGTTCTTTGTGTCTATAATCATACACGGCTCGTTATGATCCACTTTATGTAAGTAGTAATGTAGAAACAAATATTTTTACGGATTATCGGGTCGTGACTTCTTTTGGATAAACAATAGTTACTTAGACTGTTATATCTCTACCCATATATACCTAAACGTCTCAGAAGCTATTATTATTTTTCCTCTTTCCTAACTGCATTACTTATTATTTTCCCAATTTTTCAGCACCATTTCAATATCACTTGCCTTTTTAAACGTTGCACAGAACACAAACTGAGTTGCCACGGGTGTCAGGTGTGTATTAGTAAGATTTTCCTTTGATTTGTAGGTCAAAGACTTTTTCATGAAAATATTTTTTATCCATCATGGATTCTAAGAGGTATGATCACGTTGTCTAACAGCTCTTTACATGAAGTTTTACGTCAGATTCTCTGTATATATGTGCATAATCCATCGTAGACTCTTTCATATATGACTAGCACTTGACAACCCACATTGTTTTGGGTTTATATTCATTTATGTAAATGGCCTCTGATTGGACTAGGCTTTCATAACAAACAGGAATGACTTACACATCATACTAATCTATCCGTTTGCATTGCACACGTGGCAGATATCTTGTTTATTTTGCTGACTAGGTGCTTCTATTGTTTCTGTTGCCATTCATTGTGTTTTAAAATTGTAAGAAATTCCCAAAAAAAAATTTTTCTTACTGTCCAGGTTACCATCCGTTCTGAGGGCATTTTCTTCATTTGATGTTGCTTAGATCTGTAGGTTGTTAACCTTTTTGATTATTACTGTTATTTTTACTTTTGATTTTTTATATTATATACGAGCACTAATCACAATTCTTTATTCACTTGCAAAGCATCAAGGATTACCGATTTACGCATCAAACAACAAACATACATATAACTCTATTAGAATGAATGTGAAAGACATTATGAAATGAAACTTCTCAGTTAGTGTAAATAAAAAATAATTAAAAGTCGTTAAAAAGTTTGAAAAAAAATGAAGTTCTTTTCTAATGATGACGGTTCTAATATCGCTGTACCACAAAAAGAAAAAGCTTGCTTGAAAGGTTGCAATGTTGTGGGATGGAATCCATTTTTTTGAGACTGCCTATAAAATACATCCACACTACTTGGCAGCAGACAAACTAAGCTTTATAACCTAACTAAACCATAGAGAGTAGCCTTAAAAAACTTTGAATCAAATAAAAAATTTTGGGGAATTTCTTACAAATTTAAAACACAATGAAAGGCAACAGAAACAATAGAAGTACCTAGTCAGCAAGATAAATATAATATCAATTTAATACCATACTTACCATAACTAATTTCAAATTCAATGACCAACATTGTCGGTGTGGCTCAACATTGAACCCAATATTGTTAGGTCGACAAATCCATGGTACTAGTATGGGGGTACATATGGCCTCACCTAACGTAACCTTTTTAACCGACTTGATACTATTATTATTGAACAGTTCTCACGCATCGTTACATTTTGCAAACGGTTTTTAATGAAAATTTTTTTAATTTCACAGGCTCGAGAGAAGAACTCCTACTGGTTAAGACACTCATTAACTCACTAAGCGACCTTCACCCTACTATCAAATTCACTTTTAAATTATATTTAATTTATTTAGAAATTTATTTATAATACCATCATAATGATTAAAATTAAAACATTTTGGATTATTATGATATTTGATAACTTTAAAATTACTTTAATTTTCACTAATTGTACTTAACTATTTCAAAAATTTTGATAAATAATGAAGAAAAAATAATATTGCAAAATGAAAATAAAAAGAAAATAGTATATTTAATGCCAGAAGTTTTATTTACGTAACAAATTCGAATATCCTTTTTGAGAATGGAACAACCAGATGTTCCGTATACGGAACATTGTAGATTTACCCTAAAACATTATATTTTTTCAAATTAAATTTTTTCTATTCATATTTAAATTTAAATATGAATAGGAAAAATATTTCACTACATACAGAGGCAATAAATAGCTTTCTTTGTGTTAACATTTTCGCAGATATAAGAAATAGCACAAATCAATTTTAATTTATTTTTTTTAATTGATTTCTTGTATTATATCATAGTCACAAGAAATAAACTATTCTATTTCTTATGACTATGATTATATCAAAAGAAAATCATTTTGTTAAGTATTTTCCGGATATTATTGTAATTCATTAGCAAAACTCATATCTATCAACTATAGGACATGGTAAACATGGAACAAATGTCTTTAGAGGACAACTACAGACATCTCGATATGAAGAACTGAATAATTCTGAAACTGCTCGAAGGTTTGGTTGTTCTCGTAAGAAATTCATTAAAGCGATGAATTTACTAAAAAAACTGGTTCATTAGGCAACAAAAAATGCAAGTCTTGAGAACGACAGACAATTTTCAGAGAAGACGCTGTCATCTATTATTAATAAGCTGAATTCTTTTTCTGGCACACCAAAAATAAATGAACAAACTAATCAAAATTTAAAACTCCATTTATCTATCAAAGGTTGCTTACGCAAAAATAAGCTTTTTCCCAAAACTTTATCTCGTCAGTCGTTTGAAGTTTGCAAAACAGCACGTTACCGTTTTTGGAAAAATGTCCTTTGGACTGACGAGTCTAAGTTTGATTGCTTTAGGTGCAACGGAAAACAATATGTTTGTCGTCCCTAAAACTAAGAACTCAGCTCTCGGTAGGCCGTAAAACATGGTTGTGGAGGTGTGATTTTTTAGGTTAGTTTAAGATGGTGTAGCGCAGGTCCGTTGAGTAGAATTCAAAGGAGAAATTATCAACGCATTTACAAAGAAATACTAAAAAACGTTATGCTACTATATACCAAGGGAAACCTCCTTTTGTTTAATAATTGCAGATGGAAAACAAGCAAGAGCGCACCGCTAAAAGTGTTAAAATGTCGTTTAAGGTTGATATTTTTGAGTAGCCTACACAGTCATCAGACCTAAATTCTATAGAAAATTTGTGGGAGGAAGGTGATGATCGCACTTAGTTATTTTTATTTTTTTTTAATAATGTTATCTTCTAAAACTAATATTTTATTACGCTAAAATATTTTGATCCTACTATCTCAGATTTCAGTGAAGTATATTATTACATATTGATCATCAATCTGTGCTATTTGCAATCAATCTGTGCTATTTGCAATCCGTTTTCTGATATTTAACATTATTTCTGATATTTAGTTTATGGAAGTAGATTTCGGACTTTTTGCAGTTTTTATTTTGTTCTGCTCACTAAAAATAAATAATACTTTATATATTTTTTTTAATGTTTTTTTATTTATATTTTTGAACTATTAGTAGCTGAAATAAAAATCTAAATATCATATTTTGACTTCAAGTTATAGAGCATCGAAGTTGTGTATTCCGTCGGGATATTCTTATATTCCATTGGAATATTTTATTTTTATACTTTACGTTTGATGCTACATCAGAACATATATTTCAATTTCTAGCTTAATTTATATAATTTAACTATTTAACTTTAGATAAAATCGATTTCTTTGTTATGACTATGTTTCAATGTATTTATTTATGTATTTTGTCTAAAAACATATTTATTCAAATATTTTTTCCAATAACTTTTTTCTAACTTATTTCTATTTTGTTATATATTTTGGTATAAGCGAGAAAAATGTTAACTACCAAATAAAATTATTTCTGCAATAAAAAAAGTTTGTTAACGTTTTCGTCATTTGAACTCTTAAATTTAAACTCATTTCGCTATTTAAACATGGAATTGATATGAATAGAACAACTTTCGTGAAAAACTTAGAAACGTCTGTGATTTAATGATTAAATAAATCAGAATTAAATTTCAAATTTCGAGAATAAGTTATAAATGTTGAGAATAATGTTAAACATTAGGAATCGTCCATAAAGTACGTACGCTTTTATTTCGACCTTCCCCCCCCCCCTTCCACTACCCCGCATTTTTCCATACGCTTTTTTAAGTACCCTCCACCTCCCTAAAAGTCACTACGCTTTTTACCTACCTACCTAACATTTTATGATATATTTTTTTAATTTAGAGTCTACTTACTTTTATAATTGACCCACTGCCCCCCCCCCCCATCACCCATCTCATATATGTCTTTTACAGACCCCCTCTTCCCTTCCGAGTATACGTACTTTATGGACGATCCCTTATGGTTAAAGTTCATAAGTCATTAGTTGATATTAGAAAGATTCCAACAACGTTCCATGTGACGCTAGTCTCGGTATCTCGGTAGGAATAAGATTTATTTAATTCAATATTTTTTGTAGATAATAAAGGACATATTTTTGCAAGGCTATTTCAAAATTTCGTATGTTTAAACCCACTCCCCCTCCCACCTTGTTTAAAAATGTTTAATTTTAAAAATTTAAATGATGGTGTTCTTTTTTGTTGGATGAAGTACAACTTTGTGAATCGATTTATGACAAAGTGCATGTGCAACCAATAAAGTGTATTTTTTTTTTTTTTTTTTTTTTTCTAAATACCACAGCATTATTTATTTATTTATTTTTTTCAAAATAAAGTAAAATGATCAAAAGATTTATATAAAATACGGTAACAAAATATATTATAAAAATGTATATGACTTTTTCACTCATTAAACAAATTAAAAACTATTAATGGCAACAAAATATATTATAAAAATATATATTGTTTTCTTTTACACATTTTAACCAAACTATTCGTGTCAAAATAATTTAAATTAAATTACGGTAACAAAATATATTATAAAAATATATATTGCTTTCTTTTACACATTACAACCAAACTATTAAAGACTATATTTAAATAGAAATAAAAATAGGAATAATACAAATAATAGTTATAAAATAAACAACAGAAAATGTTATCTACGCAATAGTGAGAGACCAATGGGATTAGAATATTAGATTTGTATAGTTTTTTTTATTAAAATTCAATTATAAATAATACATAATCATTGTTTTTTGATTAACTAAAATTGTACTCCGTGTCAGTTTAATCATACGCACCAGAGTAAAATGCTCTCATTTTTAGATGAGGTTCTTTATCTGGAGTGTAAATAAACGAATCGACGTTGTCAAGCTCTGAATAAACAGGCAAATCATCAAATGTGTAACTTTTGTTTTCTTGACTCATGTCAATAGCGATCTCTGAAAAATCTGGAGCGTTTGGAATTACTGATCTGGAATGATCGTTTAGACGTTTTCCTTTTTTTGAGTGTTGAACTAAACTGATTACCATAAAAATGAGCCCTAATATTAACGATATAAGTCCAGCAATCAAAGCGCAGTATGATATATAGAATGACCAACCTTTACTGCTAAAATTCGGCCCTAAAAGAGTTGCAATATTCTTGTGGATTTTGATCTGCACAAAAACTACCAAAGCAAGCGTAAGCATACCTAATTTTATAATAAAATAAAGTCAAGTGTTTTTCTTTTTTTTCTTTCTTGTTTTTTTTTTTTTTTTTTTTTTTTTTTATACTAATATAACAAATAAAAAATTTTAATTTAATTATTTAGGTTTAAGAACAACTATATTTTTCTAAAAATTGAATATATAAAAAAAAACAATATAGAGGTTCACTATATAAATATTTTTCCTTGTGAAAGAATTATGCATGCTGAGCATTTCCCGTAAACAAGGTAATAACGACCTTGAAATTTATGGTGGAATGCAAGTAGCGAACTTGAGTCAAGTTTGACTTGAACTTTACATTTTAATCAATAGCGGCAGAGTATGGGTTTTCCCCAAAAAAAATACTCCGCCGCTATTGGTTAAAATGTAAAGTTCAAGTCGAACTTGACTCAAGTTCGCTTCTTGCATTCCACCCTTAATGTATTAAGAAAACCTGAAACTAAATATCTGATCATGGTTATGGGTTACTTTAGAACAATAAATACTTTATGAAGCAATTTATATGATTAAAAAAAAGTAAAAACATTATTTACAAATTATTTTGTTATCTTTTGAATTTATTTTTTATTTCGTAAGCAGTTTTTCCAGTTTTTATTAACGAAATATTTTTGAAAACTTTACCAATAATAAGAAAACTTAAAAATATTTGCAAATAAATTAATAGCTTCTTTTGCATAAAATTCGACTTAGAAGTTTAAAAACTAAAATTGATGCATAATTTGTGCGTTTGTGTGTGTGTGTGTGTGTGTGTGTGTGTGTGTGTGTGTGTGTGTGTGTGTGTGTGTGTGTGTGTGTACCACGCGTCTAGTATAAATGTACTCGATGACAATACTGATTTCCAGTCTTCTGTGAGCTCTCTATAACTAGCATACGTAATTCCATTTTAATTTTTTTTTTCTCTTTTAAATATAATATTTGAAACAGTTCGATAAATTAATATTTATTGAAACATATCGCAAAATCTACAAACTTACATGATGCTAAAATTATTTTAATCCTAATAATATAGAGATATATTTATCAGAGCTTTAGGGATCGTCCATAAATTACGCAACGCTAAGTTTATTTTAAATACAGAAGAAGGAGGTCTTAAGTTTTTCAACGCGGCGATTTTCATCAAACTTGTTAGAATGTAGTTGCAATATATATATATATATATATATATATATATATATATATATATATATATATATATATATATATATATATATATATATATATATATATATATCCAAAAAATAATTTTAAACCATTGCAATGGTTAGTTATTAGAAAATGCAATAGTTTGGAATTCTATGTTTAAAAAAATCTTGAATATTATGTTTAAAAAAACTTCAGACAAAAATTATAAAAAATCTTAGTTAAATAAGTTATAATAATTAATTACGTAGTAGTAATTTACTTTTAACTATAAATGTAATTTGATGGTTGTTTTATTCATCATGCAGGTTGTACTAAAAGATAACTTTAAAGTAGGGCTCTGCGATTCGCAGGCTGCCAATCGATTCTGTTCGATTTGATTCAGTACAGTATTCAAACTACCGATATATAACCGATATATAGGTAGAGAAAATCTTACATTATAAGACTTGCAATCCAAGAAACCAGTATACCTTGAAATTCAGTTTTGTGAATATTTACTATAGTCACTTATTACTTGTATTCCAAAAACTCGTTGCTGGGGCAAATAGTAACCATTTTATTGTGGCTGGAAATAAAGAAGTAAAGAATTTGCGAGATTTCACACACTTTTTGAAATTGTCGAAATTAAAATTTGAAATTGTCGGTATTAAAAGTACCGCGAATATATAGGGATATGATTATTTTTAAAAGATTACAAACAGTTTTAGTGTAAAAAAAAAAAGAAATAAAAAAGCATTAAAAAGTTTTAAGTCTAAAAAAATCCACTTTTAATCCATTGAAGCTTAAGATAATAAACTGCTTTTACTAAATATTTTGCATTATGATTAGCATAAGTTTTTCTTTCTTTATATTAAATAGATGATAAATAAGTGACAAATAATTCTGCAAGCTCACTTCTATCATATCTTATCTGCAAAATGTTAAAGACTTATTAGCTGCCTTTTAGAAAAAACCACAAAAGTTGAACTGAATTATAACTAAAATTAGGTTCTTCAAAAACATTTTTCAGCTTTTCGAAAAGAAGATTATCAGTTCTATTGTTTTTGTCACTTATCAATAATTATCAATAAAAGTGAAGGATTCTTAATTCAGTTACATGATGCCTACAGGCTATATTAGGAGAAGATATTTATTTTGCATTAGTTGTTTAGATTTTCTGAAAACTGATCCTTAGTTAGTCTAAGTACTAGATGTCGTTGTATCGAGGCATATTTTTATTTTTTTTGACGTAAATTGAGACTCCTTAATTAAATTCAATGCACCTATAAACTGATCTTTACCAAGGGATAAAGCTAGCAAGAGTACTTCAAGTAGTTAATTATATCCATTAATGGTAACTAAAACAGTCATTCTTCACCCATAACCTTCTTAACATTTTTCCTTTGTTTAGCTTGACTTCCCATAAAAATGAATTATATATGGATAAAGAGACTCATCAGTGGCTACTTTAACATTTTCTTTTGTAATGGCTTAAATCTTTTCGTTTTCTTTTTTAATTTTTCTACATAGGTAATACTGACCGCTTTTAGTTTCTTTAAGGTGGTACATCCCCATTAATTTTTAAATTTTTTGGAAAAATCCAATTTTTCGAAAATTGGTTTTTTAAATTCAAAATTTTTCATAGAACAATATTATTAATTTTTTTTTTAATAAATAAATAAGGAAGTGTGTACAATTATGTGTTTTGTGGCCATAGTAAATTGAGAAGTCCGTAGCAACGCCATAGCAACGCATTTTAAAACAAAAAATGTAAACTTGCTCAAGCTTATAAACATCAATAACTCTTTTCTACTGCAGCTTGTTTATTTTGTGCTTCATGTTTATTTTAAAAGCTATAACTTGAACTACTAATGCGAACATGTATCAAATGTATCGTGCTTGCATGCTGTTTTAATTTGTTAATGTTCTTATAAATAAATAGCTAAATAAGATATGGGACGTTCTATTGCTCGAACTAAAAAAAGAAAGTTTTCTTGTAATCAACACCTAAAATCTTCAAAGTTTATTCAACTTGATACATCAATTTCTGATCCAAGTTTATCAGCAAGCTCCAGAAAAATAGTAAACACTGAAGTATCTGGAAGTCAAAAAAATTACAACATCATTATAAACTTTAATATTTTAAAACTAATGGTTAGTGAGTTTAAATGCCCCGAATGTGGAAATGAAGTTTGTTTAGAAAATGATTTAAAAAGCAAGAAAGGTTTTTGTTTTTATTTAACTTTACAGTGCCTTTGTTGCCAATTTAGCAAAGGATGGCACACGTCTCAGTTTTCTACTAAAAAATCTAAAAGTACTCCAGGTGTTCCTACTGCATCAGTTAATTTTCAAGTCGTTACTGCTTTTCGTGAAATTGGTAAAGGTTATCAATCTATATGCAAATTTGCTGCAGTAATGGACATGCCATCTCCTATGAATTTTAAAAACTATAGTGCAATAAATAACAATTTGTTAAATATTTATAATGAAGTTGCTTCTGCAAGTATGTCAAGCGCAGCCAATGAAACCAAAGATATTATTTCTAAATCAAGCAATGTTAATGATGTTTCTGCTTGCCAGGTTTCTGTTGATGGTACCTGGCAGAAGAGAGGCCATCAATCTTTAAATGGTATTGTCACTGCAATATCAAGAGAGAATGGAAAATGTCTTGATTCAATTTTGTTAACTAAGTTCTGCAAAGCTTGTAGTTATTGGAACAAAAAAAAGTCAACACCAGGTTATCAAAATTGGAAAATAAATCATATTTGTGAAGCTAACCACAATAAATCATCAGGATCCATGGAAGCTTCTGGTGCTGTTTCAATTTTTCAACGGTCAATTGAAAAGCATGGTTTGAGATATGAAGGATATATTGGAGACGGTGACAGCTCAGCATATAATGATGTTGTTGCAAGTAATCCATATCCAGGTTTTGAAATAAACAGACTTCATTGTGTTGGACATTACCAAAAGAGACTTGGAAATCGTGCGCGTAACCTTAGAGTGACACTTAAAGGTCAGTTTCTTTCAGATGGAAAAAAAATAGATGGAAAAGGTCGACTGACAGATAAAGCCATAAATACACTTCAAAATTATTTTGGTATGGCTATCCGTCAAAATGTGAATAACCTATATGCAATGAAAAAAGGTGCTTGGGCTGTTTTATTTCACAACAGTGACATAAGTGAAGAGTCAGAGAGACACAAATTTTGCCCACGAACTAGAACTAGTTGGTGTTTGTGGCAGAGTAATAAAGTAACAGGTGAAACAACATACAAAACTAAATTAAGCTTACCATTAGCAATTAAAGCAGTACTTATGCCTATATTTACAGATTTGACAAATGAAACATTATTATCAAAATGTTTGCACGGACAAACTCAAAATAACAATGAAAGTCTGAATGCCTTAATATGGAAGAGATGTCCTAAAGATTTTTTTATTGGGAAAAAAGTTCTTGAGATTAGTATGAACTCAGCTATTATAGCATTTAATGATGGAAGCACAGCAGTTGAAAAAGTAATTAGTGCTGGAGGTATCGAACCAAGTATATTTATGCAGGAAGGACTTCGTAAATTGGACTGCAACCGAATTAAAAAAATGAATCACAAATCAAGTGCTAAAGGTAAAATAAGGAGAAAACAGCTTAGAGCCATCAAAAAAGGTTATATAGATATTGAAAAAGAACTGGAAAAGGACCCACAATATAATAGTGGAGGTTTTTAATTGGGCTCGTGCTTCTTTCCCTAATATAACAAACTTTTATTTTGTTTTTTGTGTTTTTCTCAAAATGTCATTTTTACCAAATACCTAAATTTTAAAACGCAATATTTTCAGTTTGGGACCATATGCTGACTCGAAATTTTCAGGGTGTTTTTGTTATAAATTGACTTAGGTAATGAACCAAAACTACAAATAAATATGATGTATAAGTATGTTTAAAATCTTTTTTTCTTGCTTTTTTTGTTAAAAATTTTCTTAAATATATAGAAAATTATTTTTAAAATGTTCTATGCATCTTTAATGCATGATTTTGGTTCATAACCTCTTTGTACCTTTTAGGAACATAGTGTGAAAATTTCAGAGTTAAAAGATATATAGAACTGGAGATATCTTGTTTTAAATTACACCCATATTTTGGCAATTCGTATGGAATAAGTGAGGCAAAAGTTGGGCAATCGAGATTTCTTATTTAAAAAAAAAATCAGCATACTTGTTTTAACTTGTGTATTGTAGTTTTAATTTTGTATTGATTATTTTAAGGAAATTTTTTAGAATGGGGGTGTACCACCTTAAGATCAACATCTGATTAGTATAAAAATGCATTTGTTACTGTGGCGGAATGATGTTTAGCGTCGTGGGAAGGAAGGGGTGGTGAGCAAGAGGAATAAGTAGGGGGCGATAGTGATTTGAGGCGGCATATTAAACCCCAGAAACTTTTTTTTTGAGGATCACACTTATGTTAAAAAAAAATTTTATTGATAATTTTGTGTGCCATTTATCATAATTATTACGTACACTATTACGTTTTTTTTAGTCAACAATTATCGTAAATAAAAATAAAGGATCATTTAATATTACTGCAATGGTTCCGTTTTTTATAAATTATTTATACAAGACAAATTACTGAAAACAAGCATTATGAAAGAAATTTGCTTTCCTGCTATTTTATACAAAAAATTTTCGGCGAGAATTCATTCCCAGAGGATACACAATGGTCGTTGGACGTTTTAAGAACAGCCATGGCACAGTGGTTAGAATTCTGGCTTAGAGCCCAAAGGTCCGAGGTTCGAGGCCAGCTCTAACCCAACAAGCGACATTGGTACAGAAGGAGGCGTGAACCTCTTCTTAAATCCTCTCCTGCGATGCTCTGTGATAAGACCGTAAGAACTTCTGGGAGCACCTAAATAACTACAAAAAAAAAAAAAATGGCTACTGTACGAACTTATGATGTCTATAAAACGCTCAATTGAAATAAATGGCTATCCAGAAATACATTCGTTTGTATTTATTATTCAGAGAGAATTTTAAATAATCTCTTGTCTGGAACTTCTCCCATCATTAGCAGATGCTACAGGAAGAGGCAAGTAGATTCTGTAGAGTATAGACAAATTAGGAAGACATGATATCATCTGATTCTCAATTAAGAACTGCGTCTTTTATTTGTAATTAAGAACTCAATTAAGAACTTCGTTTTTTATTACTTAACAGTACTGGTGATATTGATGCATACACACATGAAAGTTTCATACTCTACGACTGCTTTGCTAATGACTGTGTTGTCACTGTAAATTTCATATAAACTTGTAAATGAATCTGTGTTTTGCTCAAATGCAAAATATTTTGCATATGTGTAATGTATTTATTTGTGTTACTAAAGTTATGAAGTTGTTAACCTATTTGCGTTATAAGTGTATCCAAACAGCTAATTTTATGTATAAGTCTGAAAAAAATATAAATGAAAAGTATTTCCGAAGAATAAATTAATCAAATTTCTTTAAATTGCCAAAGAAATTAAATAAATATACAGAGTTTCTAAAAGCATATCGAGGACCTAAGATATGGAATTATTTTCAAAAAAAAAATAAAAATAAAAATGGTAAAGTTATTAAACTCTTAAGTTAAGCAAAAAAAAATTTTAATTCTGAAACTTAAAAACTCTGATGGATTTTTCTAAATAATTTTACTTTTTATTCCTTGAAGGAAAAAATTATACACTTATTCTTTAAGTTATTTATGTATTGGTCTATATATTGTAAATGCTTGAGTATTTAAATTTGAAATTTTACATCCACTAATATCTGCAGTTTATTAGAACTTTTTGACGATAATTATTTTTTTAAGGGGCACTATGAAAAGATTACATCACCTTTATCTTCATTGAGTTCCGGTCTGTTTTTTAAATTGTATTACTTACTTATATTTTTACGTAAAACTTCGTATGTAACTTATTTTATTAAACAGCAAAATGTAGGGATGATTGAATAAGCGCGAATTTCATAAGTGCGAACTTGCATAAGTGCGAATGACGTAAGTGCGAACTTGCAAAAGTGTGAATTGGCATAAGTGCAAAATACCAATTTGCAACTATGCTAATATTTGCAATTTTATTCGGCGCACTTATGCCGATTCGCACCTATGCCGGTTTTTGTAACTGCTTTGCACTCATGCCAGCTCACATAATTATGAAATTAGCGCTTTTTCAGCCTTCCGCAAAACATATACTACACCTTTTTAAGATGTATTTGAGAAATAAAAGTTGTAATTAAGAAATTGAAATATGTAATTTAAATATCGTAGTATGTAATTAAGAAACATAACATGTAAATAAAAAATCGTAATATGTGATTGAGAAACACAACATGTAAATAAGAAATCGTAATACGTAAATGAGAATTCATAATTTGTAACTGCGAGTTTGCAATGTAAGTTCGTAGGTCATTATAAAAGGTTTTCTAAAACATGAATTTGAATAAGTTAATAATATCAAATTGCCCATTTGTATACACCAGTAATAATAATGGAATTAAAAGATCGTTGTTTTATTTGTCAATACACTATGAACGGAAAGTCTGCTGTTAAATTGAATACGTATCAGCATTAATTTCTCCAAGTTGCTTACATCCGCTTCTGGAACAATCAGAACCAACGTGTCCATTTTGTCAGCATGAAATACATACAAACGAACAAGTTGAAAGAAAACATTACGTTTTATCTTCACCAAATGACAGAAGAAGAGTTGCTGAATGTGCTGAGCGAAATGACAATTGAGTGACTCTGGAGCAAAATTTGAGGGTCAAATGTAAGTTAGCTTTCAATCGGGTTTGCTGAAGAAATTTGAATTTTATCGGAAGAGGTGATTTTAAACCAAAAAGGTATACTGAGGATCACAACGAAAATATTAATACAATTTATTAAAACAAAAATATGAAGAAAGTTTAATATTAGCGTCAAAACAACAACAACCGCCAAGGCAGAACTTATCTCAAAAGCAGATTGCTTTCATTAAAAATAGCCCTAAAGGTACTTTCTACAAGAAACGGTAATAAAAACAAACAAAAAAGAGCTGAATAAGTTAGGAACATCAACAAACAAATCACAAGTTATCATCAGATAGTTTGATTTGATGAAACAAATTTTAAGCTTTTTTGTAGAAAAACGCAAGGACGTGCCAAACAGAAAAGAAGAACAATAATAAAAATGCTTCAAAAGGTGCAAACATATATTTAATTGCAGCTATATCAACAACAAATGACGTCATGATAGAAACTTGCACATGATTATTAAATGCATCTTGAATGAGTAGATGTTGGTTATAATTCTCCAGTGGGTTACATTTGGGAGTCTTTTAGAGGATTTGGTCACCGTTACAGACAGTGCTCCATGTCACCTTTGTTTGGAAACATTCTCCAGCTCCGTTGTAACGTTTAGGACCCTACAGTCCAATGTTAAACCTGGTGGAAACAATCTTGTCTAAAATTAAAAGTAACTTTAAAAATGCGATTCACATTCCATCTTTATTCGGTGCAGGGGTTGTGAAACAATGAATACAGTTTTTGGAATAAATTGTGCACGTGCTGCCCAACATACTACGAAGCATTACGCAACGATTTTAAATATGGAAGCTGCCCAAGTTTTACTGTGTTTTCACAGAATATTACAATGATTTGGTAATGAATTCATTACAATAAGGTTTTTAACTGAATATTACAATGATTTTTAATGACATTGTTTAAATTCATCTTAAATCTTTATATTTTTTTGCAAACCAATTATTTTTGCTTTATTTATTATTCATCTGACTTCTCAAATGAATTTTTCACGATTAAAAAAGAAAAAAAGAAAAAAATAATATATATATATATATATATATATATATATATATATATATATATATATATATATATGTATATATATATATATATCTGTTTATATATATATATACCTATATATATATATATATATATTTTATATATACAGTTTTGGAAAAAACATTTGCAACCAACATCGAACAATGCTAAAAAGTGCTTCTAATTTTTCTTGTCTTAAAAACGAAAAGAACTATACTACCACAGCAAACAGTTCAGGAGTCTGGAGTCATAGCATGCCATGACATGAGCAATCAGCTGACAGGTGACAGTACACAGGCAGAATTTCGTTGACAAATGCCATTTTGCAGCAAAAAAAATAAGTGCAACTTTTTTGGTTTGTTTTATTTTCTTAAGTCTGGTCCATGCCAACGTCACGGAAATTTTTTAATAATTAAAGGAAGTATTTAAAAGTTTCCAGAAGTTTTCAGAAGCATGCAGAAGCTTCCAGAAGTTTCCCGAAGAAGCATCTGGAAGCATCCACAAGCATCCAAAGATATCCAGAAATATTTAGAAGCATCCAGTTGCATCCAGAAGCTTCCAGAAGCATCGAGAAGAAGCATCTAGAATCTTCCAGAACAGGTTCACACAGGTTCATTTTACTATATAAGAGACATGTAAATCGACATGTAATTCACTGAGTATATGGAAGTCAATTAGTCAGTATTATTAAGACAGTTTATCGAAGTGAGTTTTATCAAAGTGTTTTATCGAAGAACATCAATACAAGTGAAATACAACAAGTGTTTCATTACATCAATACAGTCCACATCCAACCAAGACGTTGTTTTCCACAGAGCATTATTGTATTATCACAAGGTAAATGTAACACGGTAAGCCTTGAGAAGCGTGATTATTTATTTTTATTATTTTTATGACTTCAAGTGCAAAAATGGCTCCCGACAGTCTTGGATTGGAACTAAGAAAGAAAATTATTGGCGATTACGTAAGTGGAATGTCACAAAAAAGTATTTGTGATGAATATGGCGTGAAAAAATGGACCGTATCAAGACTATGTTCCAAATATCGTTCTACGGGGAAGTTGGCAGCAGATAACAAAGTTGGAAGACCGCGTTCCACCACTTCTAGAGAGGATTCTATGATCGTCAGATCCGTCAAGAAGGATCCCTGGATATCATCAGTCGAGATACAAAAGCAATTAGAGCTGCCTGTATCGGAACGAACAATCAGACGACGTGCTGTTAAAGCCGGATTGTTTTCTCGACGCCCTGCAAAGAAACCGCTGATTTCACTAAAAAACCAGAAGAAAAGACTCCTGTTTGCTACATCTCATATTGACTGAAATGTGCAGAAATGGCGAACTGTCCTGTTCAGTGATGAATCGAAGTTCAACATCATTGGGAGCGATGGCATTTGCCGTGTACGTCGACCGGCCGGAAAACGTCTCGATTTACGTTACTGCCATAAGACCATGAAGCATGGTGGAGGCAATGTAATAGTCTGGGGGTGTTTTTCTGCTAACGTTCTAGGTCCAATACATCGAAACGATGGAATAATCGACCGTTTCATGTATAAAAATATCCTGAAAGATGTTATGTTACCTCATGCTGAATGGAATATGCCAATAAAATGGGTTTTTCAGCAAGACAACGATCCGAAACACACTGCAAAAGTAGTCAAGCAGTGGTTTCAAGACAACCACCTATCGGTGATGGATTGGCCGCCTCAAAATCTAGATCTCAACCCTATCGAGAACCTATGGGGATTATCAATCGCAGAATCAATTGTGAAGCTGCTCGTAATAAGGATCAACTGTTTGAACAAATCCAAAAAGCCTGGGTTGCGGTTCCACAAAGTTTGATTTATCCCCTGATCGAATCTATGCCTCGAAGATGCAAGGCTGTGATCGACAACAAAGGATTCGCCACGAAATATTGATAGCGAAAGTTAGCTTGGTCAACATTTTGTGGAGTTGCACTAGTTTTGTCCAGAAGGAAAACTACTTTTTTTTAATACTTTTGATTAATTTATTAATTTTTGTATACAAATAATGAACTTTGTGATGAATAAAACTTGAAGAACTTTGTCTCTAAACAGTTACATAGTTATTTCTCTAAATTGAAAAAATGCAGCACTTTTATATAAAGAAACTAAATTAGCATTATTTGGTTGCACTCGTTTTGTCCGATACTGTATATGTATATATATATATATGTATATATTCAAGTTGGAATTGGACTTAAGCATGTTACCCTACTTCAACTTATATATGTATATAAGTCCTATTCCAACTTATATATGTATATATATATATAAGATGGAGTAGGACTTAAGTCCTATTCCAACTTATATATGTATATATATATATATAAGATGGAGTAGGACTTAAGTCCTATTCCAACTTATATATGTATATATATATATAAGATGGAGTAGGACTTAAGTCCTATTCCAACTTATATATGTATATATATATATATAAGATGGAGTAGGACTTAAGTCCTATTCCAACTTATATATGTATATATATATATAAGATGGAGTAGGACTTAAGTCCTATTCCAACTTATATATGTATATATCAGAGGCGTAGAAAGAATTTTTTGGTGTTCGAGATAGGTAACTTCCAGACATGGAGCAAACTCCAAACATTTATATGTTTATACTTATGTCAAATAATGAGGGTTTGCAAAAAATTGCGATGATTGGAGGCTGGGAACAAAAAAGCCCCAAAATTTTAGCCCCCCCTGCCCCAAACGTGAGAGCAACAAGTTGATGAAGTATTTTTTGTACTATTTTTAACTAGACTTATATTCATCGATAAATTTTAAGTTTCATAGTATTATCTATTAGCGTTTAAAAATTATTACTTTTTAAAATGTGCAACCCCCTCAAATTGAGGGAGGTTTAAACTTTATATGGTCATAATTTTTGAACGCTAAAATATTTTTAAATGAAATCTAAAATTTATCGATGAATATAAGTCTAGTTAAGAATAGTACAAATAATACTTCATCAACTTGTTGCTCTCACGTTTGGCGCAGGGGGGCGAAAATTTTTGGGCATTTTTGTTCCCAGCCTCCAATCATCGCAATTTTTTGCAAACACTCATTATATGACATAAGTATAAACATATAAATGTTTGGAGTTTGCTCCATGTCTGGATGTTACCTATCTGGAACACCAAAAAATTCTTTCTACGCCACTGGTATATTTATATATATATATATATATATATATATATATATATATATATATATATATATATATATATATATATATATATATATATATATATATAAGATGGAGTAGGACTTAAGCATGTTGAAAATATTTTAAACTAAACTTAAATCAGTTATCATATTAAATCAAGCTATAATCCAAGGTCTTTTAATTTTAGACAAAACACATTCACAACAACTGTCTGAACATCTTTAACAAATTTTTTGACGAGACGAATGATAATAATTATATTGGTGTAGGTCGATATATGCTGGTTATATATTAAATGTTGAAAAAAATCCAAGTCTGTTGGAAGCTTTACAATTTAAATAAAAAGATTTTGAAATTTTTAAATAAATATTTTAGCGACCAATGGTTCATTAATAATTCCAGTATTAATAAAATTTTTCTCTACCTGATAAAGCTGGTTTTGTCTCTTTTATAATAAAAAGTTCTTTTTTCATTATACTTAGTTGTGCTTCAGTTATTTTTAGTATGATTATTGTATAAAAGGGTAGAGTGGGGTAATAGTGAACACGGGGTAACTACAAACATAGTCATTACAACATAATAGAGAATTACTCTTGTCAATTTCTTTTCACCTGCTGAAAGGGGATCCCATGCTCAGCTCCAGACGTTTAGAAGTGTAATAAAGTTGCATTTGTTGTTCACGATAACTTGATCCTAAATTTTTCTGATAATTTTATTCAACTTTTTTCTTGAGTAACATTCCTTTTCTAGCTACTATTTCTATAAAACCAATCCTTTTGTTGTTGTTGTTGTATAGTATAACTTTTACACTTATTTATTACATGTAACATTTTATTTGTTGATACACAATAGCGTTTGTATTTACCTTAGTTCAAAATTTCCCAACGTAAGCAGGGTAATTCTGAACACCAATTTTTTTTTTTTTTGCTAAAATTTTTATTTTATAATAAGATTTATAAAAATTGCTTTTTAGGGTTATATACATATAAATATATATATATATATATATATATATATATATATATATATATATATATATATATATATATATATATATATATATATATATATATATATATATATATATATATATATATATATACTTTATTTTACACTGTGTTTCATCAACAAAGATTCATCAGAAAATCTTTTTCTGAGAAGATGAAACACGGTGTAAAATTTTCTGTTAATAAAACACAGTGTAAAATGAAAAAAATTTTTGTTAAGTGATTTTCTACTAATATATAATTGCTCTGTTCTTTTAAGAACATTTGTGTTCTCTATTGTGTAGAATACATTTTAAAGTTGTTTAAATATACATATATATATATATATATATATATATATATATATATATATATATATATATATATATATATATATATATATATATATATATATATATATATATATATATATATATATAGATATAGATATATATATATATATATATATATATATATATATATATATATATGTAAATTATGTTAGTGTACTTTACAAATAGAGTACTCAACGTTCTTAAAGAACAGAGCAATAATAAATTAGTAATAATACAATAATAACAATAATAAAAAGAGAACTCTTCCTGATGATCCAGCAATGGTGAAACTTCAAGTAGAAGAAAAAGTTAGATAAGTGTTTTTTACTAATTTATTTATATATGTATATATATATATATATATATATATATATATATATATATATATATATATATATATATATATATATATACATATGAATGGATGTATGTATGTAATAAAATTAAAATAAGTGACAGTATTGAATTCCTTTGTATACTTATTTCATGATTAGCCATCACTACATGCTGCATACATTTATTAGTATCAATTTTTAAAAAGTTTGACCACGATCTGAGAATGAACCTCCTTTTAGTATCAAAAATTTACAGTAAATTAAATACGGAAACAGTAAAAACACTAAATGCAACTATAAACTATAGAATAAAAAAACTGTGCAAAAAAGTACAAGAAGAAAGAAATTATTTTGTAACTTAAATAAAATTTCGTTTTTTAGATTAAGAATTATTTTTTCAGAGTTAAACAGTTTTAAAGAACCGGAATCATGTGATTTGGCCAAATCTGACTTTTAATAAGTTTTGAAGCGGTCAATTCTACATTAAAAAAAAGTTGAAAGAGGTTTATCTTTTTACTTACCTTAATTAAGGTGGTAGACTACTAAAAAAATACTGATACTGAAGTAAAATGTTAAAATTTAGTTTTTGGACTCATTTTTTTTCAAATTTTATCCTTTTTCATTTGATATAACCATCTTGTATTTTTTAATTACATTAAACATTAAAAAAATGCATTTTACTAGAGTTAATAAAAATTATTGACCTTAGCAACGTCTTAGCATCACAAAAAAAACCATAACTTAAGCTATGCTAGGCTTCTTTTTTATATTCGTTTACTGTTGAGCTATACTTTAAAAGCACATTCGTTGTAAAGTGTGCTTTAAAAGTACATTTGTTGTATAAAAAATAAAAGAGTTGAGCTAAACTTTAAAACCACATTGTTGTGTGACTTATTCAAATTTAAATAGTTGTTGTAAATTTTATTGTAATATATCAATTAATGTGAGATATATATTTTTAATATGATTCAATAACTTTAGCTTTTTATTTAGTATATATAAAAATGAGTTCAGGAGTAAAAGAAAACCTAAATCAAAAATATAAAGTTAGCAACAAAAAAAACTTTTTTAGAAAAAAACAAAGAAAATGGAACTGTGTTATACCAAAGAGAGTATCTTGTAAGACCTCAAATGTTAATCAACCCTCTAGTTCCAGCGAAAAAAAGTTATCCTCCAGCATTCAAAACGATAGTTCTAATGTATCAGATTATTTCATCTTTATTCATTTTCATGTGTTGGAAAATATTACTCAGTCTCTTTTATGCCCAGATTGTTTTTGCAACATTATCGCAATAAAAGAAAAGGATTTTCGCATAATTTATCACTACAATGTTGCAATGAAAAATGTAGTTTTCTTAAAAATTTCAATACCTCTCCAGAAATAAAAAAACAAAAAATAATTCAAAGAGCCAATTTAAAGGAAATAAACACTCAAGCTGTTATTGCTTTTCGAGAAATTGGCTGCGGATATGCTTCAATAAAGACATTCATGTCAGTTATGAACATTCATTCTTTAGCTAAAGGGGCATTTCACAACATAGACTTGCAGGTTAAAAATGCCTATAAAAAAATTGCAACAACTAGCATTTCAAATCCATTTCAAATCGAAACTTAATTTATAAAGAGTACCTTGGAGATGGTGACACAAGCTCATTTTTGGATGCTGTAAAATCAAAACCTTTCATTGAACAAGGAGTAATTCCAACAAAACTTTAATGTATTGGGCATGTTCAAAAGCGTATGGGTACCCGATTATGAAGTTTAGTAAAATTATACAGTGGCACTAAAACACCATTGTCTGGTAGAAATAAACTGACAGATAAGATAATAAATTCGATGCAGAACTTATATGGCATCAATATTAGAAGGAACATTGATAATATTTATGCTATGAAGAAGTCTATATTTGCCATTCTTTTCCACTTTACCAATATTCCAAATCAAGATGAGCAACATCAGTTTTGTCCTCGTGATTCTGAAAGCTGGTGCAGGTATTGGTGTAAAACAAAGTAGTACATACCATCAAATTCAATTCCAGTATATATTAAAAACCTGCTAATGCCAATTTATAAAAGCTTACAAGACGATCAACTGCTATCTAAATGTCTTTACGGTAAGACACAAAAAATCTGAATGAGTCCTTGAATGCCATTATATGGTCCAGAGTTCCAAAGAGCACTTTTGTCAGTAGAGAAACAATTGAAATGGGAACTTACTATGCTGTTATTCATTTTAATGATGGTAGTAAAGGTATTTTGGATGTTTTAAAAGAGTTCAATTCAGTTTGACAATTCTCGTGTAAACCAAATGAAGCGAAAGTCAACAAAAGAGTGTATAAAGCAAAGAAAAAAGTTAAGATCAGTAGCCAAAGGGTTCAGTGATAAACTAAAGTCAAATGAAACTAATCAGTCATAATTCTGGTGGACATTAAACAAGATTTTACTTGAAAAAAACTTTAAATGCGTTTTTTACAAATTTTAATTTTTGTAATACTATGGTAACTTTGAAACGTAATATCTTTGTATTGGCTAATGATTTTTGCATGAAACTTTCTGGGTATACTCAGTATACTCAATAAATTCGGTTAACAGATGGAATTTTTAAAATTCAAGTTCAATATCTTTAAAAAAAAAAATTAGTTCACATTTTAAGTGAAACTACTTAGAACTTCAAGCATGTTTTCAATATTTTGTAAAAAATTTAAAATAAGTCCTTAAATTAAAAATCCATCTGTCAGCCGGAATAAAACATAATAATGCATCATTCTACAAAGTTTGAACCAGAGAAAATTTATATAACGGAAGATATTACGTCATAAAGTTATTTCATTTTAGGCATTTTTTAGGCAGTTTATCTGCCATTAATGATGTCAAAAAAGTTTTAAAAAAAATTTTTATTTCAAATATTATTTTTAATAAATTTCTTATCAGAAAAATATTAGTATTTAGTTTTATTTCAATTTTACATTGAAAAAGCGCTTTTTAGTAGGGTACCACCTTAAGAAAGGTTTTATTTTAACTAAGTTTCAAAAAAAAATTAAAAATATTTTTATCCTTTGTGTTGTTGCTTTTTTGAATGGATCCGAACGTAGGTACTCATAAAAATGAACTTTATATTTAGGGTTCTGCCAAAACTTCAAATTTTTTTTTGAAAGCAAAAAAAAAAACGTTCTTACTACAAATTAAAAAAAAATTAACTTTACATGATATATAATATTTTAAATAGGTTACATTAAATAGAATCTCTGCAATAAAGATCTCTCAGAGATTACATCTTTAACATACTATATAGGTAGAATATAAAAAACTATTTATTAAATAGAATATAAAAAACTCTTTAACAATAATTCACGGGATGTTAGTGAAGCTTATTATGTGAAAGCTTGCAGTGAATCGCGTCAAATAAAATAATGAATTGACAAAACTAGGGCCAGTTTTATCCACTCTTACACCGGTCACGTGTTAGAAGGCCACAGAGTTCAAGGGGCCAGAGCGTCCGATCGAATTTTTTAGAAAATCTCATTCCTATATTATATTCTTTTCTGTTTCATTTTAATAAAAAAGATATTTTTAAAGAGATATTAAATAAATCTTTATTAAATATCTCTTTAATAATAATCATAATTATTTAAATTCCTATAAAACATATAAATCATTTAATAATTAATCATAAAATCTTGAATTTTATCAAAGAATTTATGATTAAAGATATCATGTATCACATGGATTGGTACATCATGCATAAGTACTTTAATTTTCAAAATTTTTAATCTTTGTTTTGTTTATTTCATAATATTTCAGAAACGTCTTTCAGACCTTTCTATTGTTTGAAAAGAAAACTTAACATTGACCTCAGCTGACGTAAAAAACATCATCTCTGTGAGCTTAAAATGCTGATGAAGGATGCCATTAGCCATTACTAATCGCCTAATTACAAACGTCACTAACATTTTTTTCAAGGTTGTGTTTTTGTGTAATAAATAACTTAAGATGAATGTTTTAATACAATAAAATATATTTAAAAGCCGTGGCGCAAAGATTAAAAGATTTTTGTTATTTTCAATTGCTGTTAAATTTCAATATTGGGTGGTCAAAACGGGCAAAAAGACCTAAAAGTCTGGGAGGACAAGATGTACAAAATAATCAAAACTCACTGTTCACCAGAGAGACTGTCAGCTTTTATGTTTTGCACTTAAATAAAACCTTTTTTATTCATGAGTACTTGTATTATAACAATAATTATTTTTTTTTAAATATAAACAAATTTTTAAAAGTCATAAATGGGACAAAAGAATAAGTACAAGGGAGGCTTAAAACCCAATAAGTATGTTAGTTGCAACTTACAAAAAAAAAAAAAAATTTTTATCAAGAGTATTAGTTTTATAAAAATAAAAGAACTCTGGTTTGTAAGATGTAGCCATTTTAAATAAAACAAGTACTTGACCAGTTTTTTTACAACAACTTTTTTTATTGTCGTTATTTTTGACCGTAACATATTTAAAACTAATACTTATACTACTTTTAGCCGGAACAAAAGAAAGCAGAAACGTTTTTATCACCTAGCCCCGTTGACATTGACATATTTTCATTGTTTGGGGCTGTTTATATGAGATAACTAGCCCGGTTTCCCGGGCTGGTGAAAAAAAAAATTAACATCGGAATTATAGGGGCTGTTAATATGAAGTGGGCTAGCCCGGTTAGCCGGGCTGCCTTACTTACACGAGTTTTTGCCATGTTTAATATTTACCTATGAATATTAATTTTATTTACATGAGAAACGGGCTAGCCCAGATAATTGAGATCTCTCCTACTTTTAGTGGGATCCCACTCTGGTAAGACAACTTTTGTCCACATAAACACGAACAAGTAAATCAGCCCCGCCTGAATGTAGCTAATTGAATAAAAAAATTCACGCTAATTCTTTGGTCCAAAACATTTGATCAAAAACATTCCTAATTGTTTTTAAAACAACCACTTAAATAAAAATTTTAGTCAAATTTGAACTAAATTCCATTGTAAATATTTATTTTTTAAATATTATTATTTTAGTCAGCCCGGCTAAGCGGGCTAGCCCGCCTCATATAAACAGCTCATTTACAAATCATACATTTTTACATACAAAATTACATATACATATAAAAACAAACAAAAATTACAAATACATATAAAAACAAACAAAATTACATATACAAAAGACAAAAAATTAATAAAAATATGGGCAAATACTAAATTATCTCAAAAAGAAATTGAAACAATAGCATATTTGTTCTGTTTTAAAATAATTGCAATTTTTCATTGCTCAAATTTTTAGGTACATTTTAACAAAACGTCTAGTTTATCAATAATCAGAAAAAAAAGATTGAGAAGTATTTAAGTGTTTACTTTATTAGTTATGGCATGCTTTTTTATAAATGCTCACTCAAAACACAGTTTTAAAAGTTCTTTAACAAGTAACTATTAACAGACTACCAGGTGGTTTCAACCGCTAAAAAGAAGTGGCAGTCGGCGTCAATCCCTTTAAAAGGTGTCGAAGAATTTCTGCATGAACTCAGTCTTGTTGTTTATACTATAGTGATATAAACTCAGAAAACACATAATCAAATGACGTTCGTCAGCCTTGACTGAGCGAAGTCATGTTTTTATGCGTTACATAGTGATACAACATTAGATTTAACACTCACACTAGTATTCTTCTTTATTAATAATCGACGCAATAAATAATGTCTTATAAGGTCTGCTCTTGTAAAAATAAGACATTTTTTGATTTCCTTGATTTGCTAAACACTATACAAATCAATTTTTTACGAGTTTTTTGCATCTCTGTTTGTTATTGTTTTTAAATCTGATAAGTTAAATCAGAGTTGTTAGTCCTTTGCCTTGGTCTTGGCCTCAGCTTGGCCTTAAGGCTAAAAGCTGAGGCCTTTGCATTTGTCTTGGCATTGAAACTGCTGGTCTCAGCCTTGGTCTTGGCCATGAAAATTTTAGCTTTAGCCTTATTTGTTTTGGCCTTGGTCTTAAAAAAAGCAACATACTTTCTTATTGATTTTGTTGAATTCTGTGCATAACCTTGGTCTATTTTTACAAAATATAATTTTATTGTCACAGCACTTGCTACTTATAGTTTTGTTAATAATTGGCCTTATCGTAAGGCAAAAATTGAAGTCTTTGGTCTCAAAAATATTTGCGAAGGACTTGGCCTTGAAACTCTTAACCTTGGCCTTAACTTAAAACTCTTAGTCTTGGCCTTGTTCTTGGTCTTGTAACTTGTGGCCTTGACCTTAGCCTTGGCCTTGCTACTTTTGACCTTGTTAACAACTCTGATTTAAACTAACGACGATAAAAAATAAAATAAAACGCAGATTTAAACAAAACACACAATTTTGCATTTATTTGTATTTTAATCATATTAAATATGCGCGCAATTGATATACCTTTAAACTATTTTAGGCAAAAATATCATTTAGAACAAAGAGGAACCTGAAAAACTCATGTAAACTTAAAACCAAAAGTCAGGTTTTTAACTAACTGACACCAATTTATAACTCAGATAAATCTAATTTTAAAATTTTTTTAAATCGCTTTTAATAGCGTTGGGGTCCATCTTGCCACGATGCCAAAAAAAAAAAAATTTCACACTTGCTTAAGCTCCTATGCTTAACTAGTTCTAACTTGAAAATCTTTTTTTTAGCGCCATTTTTTTTTTGAACCATTAGTTTTTTACAAAAATATATGTTGATAAATTAAAATAACATAAGTTATGCGACAAAAATATTTTACACTTATCCAGAAAAACGGGATATAAATTTTAAGAAAAATAAGTAAAGAGTTAAGAAAGTTGAATTGAAATCTAAAAGAGCTTATGAATAAATTTTCAGAATTACTACATACAGTGTGTCAGATATTTGAAATAAGTTTGCTCTAGATAAAATAGATAAAATTGATTTGAGCGAATGGGAATCTGTATCGGAAAGCATAATATATATTTGTAGCTTGCAAAACAATAAAGCATTAATTAATTTTTTCTTTGTTCTATTTTTTTATTTTATTAGATTGCCCTTGATTTTTTTTTCCAATACCATTACCTCCAACAAGGCTGCAACAACCAATATTAGAAATGGGAGTTACTGGAAGGGAAAAGATGAAAAAAAAAGATGAAAGAACAAGATAACGATTAATAAATGACTTAAATGGTTGCTAACTATATGAATCACTAAAACAAGATGAAGGAAGCGAAATCCAAAGAAATGGTGTTTGACAAATAAACTAGACAATAAAGAATTTTTGGAACACTTAGGAACAGTCACTTTATAAGGATAAGATTTAATTGAATGACAAGTAACACAAGAGGGAATTTTTGTATATGGTACAAAAGACACTAGCTCTTTAGAGCAGTGCTCATTATAGTATTTATAGAAAAGAGTAAGAGAAGCAACATGATGAAGTGATAATGGTTGGAGGTTGGCTGCAAGAGTATATTTAACTTTGTTTACAATGCCTTGTTGCACCTTGTCCAAAAGAGAAAGGCCATCATTGGAATGTTCCGCCAGATATGGCAATATTATTCCATACAAGGATGGAATCAAGATTTATAGAGATAAAGAATAAAATCCGGAGTAAGAAATTTACAAGCACGATAAAGAGTTGCAACCTTAGCAGATGCTAATTTTGAAATGCATTTGATTTATGGTTTCCAAGAAAGATTGGAAGCAAGAGTTAATCTTACTTGCGGTCTTTCTTGGAAGATGAAGGGTTGATAACTCATCGAGTACATTACCGTTCATAAATATAGGAAGGTCTAAGTTATTGCAATAAAAATTAGTTTAAAAAAATGAGTTTTATTTGACTTAAAATTCACCAGCCACTAAAAGTCTCAAGCTGTAGCAGAAGTGAGGTCCTTTTCAAACTCAAATACACCCTCCAAGCAATTTGGTAGTGTCGGCATCTTATCAAGATAGGAATAAATAGTAGTATCATCAGCAAAAAATGTCACATTAGATGTGAGAATATCTAGAAAATTATTAATGTAAATTAAAAAAAGTTTTGGGTTAAAGATAGAACCTTGACGAACCCCTGAAGTGACTGGATATGAAGGTCATTTTTATATAAAAGTAGTATAAAGTTGTCCTTTTCCATCAAGGACAACTTTTATACTACGATTGGTAAGAAAGTATTCAATAATCTAAACGATGTCACCTGATACACCATAAGGAGAAGATGCTTATGGAGCATGCCAAACTTTATTAAAAGCTTTAGAAATGTCAACAGCGATAGCCTTAGCCTCTCCAGATTTATCAAATTCACGATGAAACCTATCGGTTATTACTATTAACAAATCACCATTAAAAGAGTAAGTTATTAAATTCAAGATGAGAGGTTAAATGTTTTATAATTAAAGACTCAAAAACCTTGCTTATTATAGGAAGAAGATTAATGCACGGTAGTTAGACAAGTCAGATCTTTCTCCAAAGTTTTTGAAAATAGGGATAACAGATGCCGCTTTCCAGCCGGCTGGAAAACAAGACTCTGATAAGCACTTGTTAAATAGTTTTGAAAGTAGAGACGACAGCTCCAGACAACACTTCTGCAAGGCTATAACAGGTATATTGTCCGGACCACAAGTTGTTGAAGAGTGTAAGCAGGAAATCACTTTAGACACAGAGGCTGGAGTAATACGAATGTCAAGCAATGGATCAACCTGTTTCTCGGCTGTATCAGGTCAAACGCAACTATTAAAATCAAGAGATAATATTAATAAAAAGTTCTTAGCAAACAATTCAGCTTTAGGTTTGTTGAAAAAATCTGAAACATACAAGAGAGTTACAATAACAGATTTGCCCTTATTATATATATTTTTAAGGATTCTCCAGAAGTCACGAGAGCCTAACTTTTGAGATGAAATACGAGATTTTGTGATCTGAGAATAGCGGACTTTGGCGTTAGACAAAATTTTTTTACAATGGTTTCTAGCAATAGTAAACAGTTGTCAGGGTTCTCAAGAATTGTTTTGCTGATAGATCCATATCTATCAGCAAAACAATTAAATAACAAAAAGTAATGGTATCCCTTGGAAATTGCAGCAGCACAATGAGAGGAAATGGAGAAGAGTGAGGCTTGACTTGGAAATATCAAGAGGGAATAAAGGATTTCATGTCAGCCTGAATCCAAGGACTTACATAAAAAGCACATTTGTAAGCAGAAAGACGAAAGATTTCCACCCAAGGCCCATCTCAAAGAAAATCACACAAAGAGTCCCAGTCCGCTTTGAGGTGGTTGTAAGAGGTATGATATAGGTTGGAGGATTCTGATGATAAATAAGAATGAGATAATAGTTTTAAAAAGATTAAAACGTGATCAGAAGCACCTTAACGCCTGCAGAGTCACTGGCACTAGAGCCGTGCCATTTAGTGTGATGAGCATTACAGTCACTAGCAACAATGATATTGGCTAAAGGATAAAGAGAAATGGCTAGTTTAATTCGATCAGAAATTACATTGAAAAAAGTGCATTCTTGAGATGAAGGAGATCGATATAGAACAAAGAGAAAAGTGATAGAGTGAAGTGGTACTAAACAAAAGCGCATAAAAAAATAGTCTGTGGATTCAAACCTAGTGTCCCGACAAATGGGTGAATTCTTACAAATGTAAATGCCCAGGTTAAGCATACAACTATTGGAGTCTTTACGAATTAAAGTAAAATAACCATCATCACTAAGATCACAATATGAGACAGCCAAACTCAAATTAGTCTCACAAAGAGCAAGCAGATCTGGTGAACTTTGCAAGAGATAAGACTTAACAGAAGAAATAAACTTGGTGATGACAATGGTTTCTTGTGTTTTTATTTTTTTGGTACTTTAGTCATTTTTAATTTTGTTAAAGAACTTGACTCAAAGCATAGATTATACTCAGTACACTATTTAATAGTCCTAGCAATTGCCTAGTTGCTATTAAGAAACCCTAACCCGTAACAAGAGCTCCATTTAATGTGGCTTCAACAATGCACACCTAATTTACGGAAAGCAACACCATTCGTGCGCAACATGGCATTTTTAGTACTCTGATACTTTACGATGGAATCAGCTTTTCTGAGAGGTACCATAAAGTTCGAGAAACCTGACTTCCAGCTAGCCTTAGCACTATAAAACTGAATTTTAGAGCCGTACCCTCATTAGAAGATAATAGAATGAGCCACTTCTTATAAAAACAGAGACACAAGCAAAACCAATGCATTGAGTCAAGAAAACCCAGCAATTAACGTCCTAAACTGGAAACAATGTATTAAAAATATATCTGCGCCAGCCTAATAAATAAAGAAAGGGTGCGAGGCTGGTCAACAGATGGAATCTGTTTACCCCTTAAGTCTTTGCATAAGAGGCCTTTTACAAGACAGTAACTGGATGCATTTAACGTTGCCCAAGATGACTATTTTTATCGAGACACTATTTCTAGCCTTTACTCAACCAAGAGCCGCAAGGCAGGCCGTGTTTTTAAGTCGGAGTTGGCTTCTCCAAGCCTTTGCCTTAAAACGCGCACCGTACAAGGCAGTAGGACATAAAGCAGGTTATCTATTATAGTATAGTTATCTATTCTAGTATAGATACCTAAATTTTCAATTATAATGTTCTGTTTTTAGGTGCAGTCATGAGTCAGCATGGTGTTGCATAAGGTTTAGTCGAAGGTCCAAAAAGATGCCAAGTTTAAAAATAATAATAGTTGCAATAAAATGATACTAAAAAAATTAATAAATAAATGAATTAATGATATATTATTTATAGGCTTTTTTATATATATATATATATATTCGTTTTTTATTTGGAAATTGTTTTGTAAAATGTCTCTAAACTATCTCAGGAAAAACTTTTCAGAAATATAACTTAAACCAATTTTTTAAAAACAAATTAATGATAAGGATTTCAAATTATTTTGCTTATTATTACTATCTTTGCGACCTCTAAATTTTGGTGTTCAAATAGCTACTTATTAATAAACTTGTAAAATATCTTCAATATTTCTTTGTTTGTGATAATTTTACTAAAGCTATTACTTAATAGCAAAAATAGCAAAATAAGAACTGTATCACTACTTACAATTAGTGTCTAAATCACTGGTTGATTGATGTTAAACCAACAGTGTTTATCACTACTTATTCACTTGTATTCACAAGTTTACCAACACATAAGTTCTTAACCATTGCTCATAATTAGTATTGAATCAGTACTGAATCACATATAATGCGCGCATAGGGTATATGTTGTACAATACTTTTACTAATACATCGGTACAGTTAATTAAGTTATAAATTTTATTTTATTTTAAAAAACCAAATAATGCCAAACTAGTGGGAATTGATTTAACGGAATTTGGTTTTTATTTCTAAATCTCGGGGTTAAAGGTTTTTCAGGTTTTTGCGTACTATAATTGTATTAAAGTATACTGAGTTGAGTAATTTCGTATTTCGCGCTAAAATTTTTGTCTTTAAAAATTATTTATTTTAGTTATATAGCTACTATTTCCGTATATACGCTTTTTTGAAGGTTATGTATCTCCGTATGATTATTTAATTATGATTATATACAATAGTAACTATTTGGCAAGCTTGCTAATTTTGAGCAAAATTAGAAGTATATATTTGTTTGTTGTTTTTTTATTTTCGGAAAGGAAAAACGCAACGAAAGCTAAAAGAAAAAAATGTACAGTTTACAGGGAAAATATGGTAAGCAAACGCGTTTGTCATAAATGGTTTGTAAGATTTATTATTTGTCAACAAATTATTCACGATTTCAGTAGTGAATAATTTGCGTAGATTAGGATACGCTGCCGTTATGATACATGGTTGCCACATGTATATAATTTACGAAACATAATGTATCAAGTCTCAATCTTCGATTCACTGGTAATAATAATAATAACAATAATTTTGTTAAAATATAAAAAAGTTTTAGTAGGCTTACCAGAGACAGTCAAAAATATGAAAACAAGAACAGGAATCCACACAATAAATGGGTACTGCAGTGTCAGTATCAAAACAATGATTGCAACTAGACAGAAACCGAGAGACACAATGTTAAGGATGGCTGCCACATCCAAATCTGAAAAAAAAAATTTCATGATAATAGCCAGTGTTTCTTTATTGTTTGTTTTTTTGTTCCGTTGATATATATATGTATATATATATATATATATATATATATATATATATATACATATTAAGTAAATATATATAAGTTATTAATAAAAATAGCATGTATATAAACTCGATATATTCTAACTAATAACTTAAAGGTTAATAACTTTAATCTTAAGCTTAAAGTATTTAAAAAAAAAATTTTCTTTTCATTTAATATATGAAAACGTATTTTTAATTTTACATATTTTTGTGGAAGGTAAAGCTATAAATAGAGGTAAATTATGTAAATCAAAATTAATAGAATTAAATTTGCTAAAATTAGTTAAATATTTAAATAAACTTTAAATAAGTTTTATTAAAAGAAAATTTTTAACATAGAGAAAAGTTTATATAAATAATATATAAGTTACTAAAGATTGATAAGTAAAAGGTTTAACATGTTTTGTTTTTTTAATACTGATTAATTTTTGTTCATTTTTTAAAATATCAACATAAAAATACAACAACCTTTTTCATACACGGAGTTTTTATTGAAATTCAGTGCACTTTCACGAAACGAGCATAAAAGCTCGGGAGAACTTTGAAGAGGAACAGTTATACATTGTCTTAATAAGCCAAAACGATCGTTCCTTTCTGTTAATGTAGTTGACCACCAGTTATCTCCCAACATTGAAGCAGTCAAAAAAGCGATATTTAAAAACAAGAAACCAAAAAGCAAAATAAGAATAACTCTACGAGCATTCATTTTATAAAAAAATTGATACAGGTTTGTATATTCGTTTTTATTTGGTTTAAACTTTTACTATGTTTTGAGTACCTGATAAATGATTTTTTATCTAAACAAATGAAATATTTAGACACGTTTTTTGTAACAAAATGAATAATTGTAATCTATTTAGTTAATGTAAAGAAAGTATGTTATAAATTCAGTTAAATAATAAAAAATACGTACAAAAACTCAAGTTAAAGCAGGATCTAACTAAAATCATCAACATCATGTATATATTTATATATATATATTATATATATATATATATATATATATATATATATATATATATATATATATATATATATTTATTTATATGATATATATATATATATATTTTATATAATATATTTTATATAATATATAAAATATATATAAAATAATATATATAAAAATAATATATATATATATATAATATATATATATATATATATATATATATATATATATATATATATATATATATATATATATATATATATATATATATATATATATATATACATGAGACTTAATATATTTTATAGTTTTAACAGAATATGTTTTAATAACTTGATTGTTAGTTTATTAAATAATAAAATAAACTAATATACAAATATAAAAATATGCAAACTTCTTTAAGTTAACTTTGAATACACAAACAAAAAGCGGTTGCTATGATAAATGTTATATAGTTTAATATAGCATTTCGTAATCATAATATTATCCAAAACGATGCAATAATAGAAAAATATTGCTATGTTTTAATATAAGTTAAGGCATAATTAAAAATATTGGTTATCATTTCAGTAAGAAAAAAAACATTTTGTAATAACTATTATAAACCGGATATGGCGGGAAAGAAGCTATTATGTAATTTGTGATTCATAGATACTATGTATCTAATTGTAGCTTGCTAGTATAAGTTGAGTGTGCGCCTATGGGCGCCACGAGGTTATGGGTTGCCATAGCAAAAAAGAAAGACAAAAAGAAAAAAAACATAAAATGATAAAGAAAGAAAGAAAAGAAAAAAAAGAAGAAAGAAAAAATTAGAGCGACCTAAATCTTTAGTTTCTTATGATTTTTATGTTTTTTATGGTTTTTCTTATATTATATTCGTCGATTACTATTTGAATAATTGAGTTAATATTTGGAATTCGGTATTTGAATAATATTTATCAGTATTCGGCAAACATTTGGAAAACCAAGTAATAATAAAACATTTTCTGCGTTCGACCTATCTAAAATCATAAAATGAAATTCTCTTCAGAACATATATCCGAACGTTGACATTGCTATTTAAATACTACTTTGAGCACCTGCATCAAACCGCTCGGGTGAACGGTCATTTTCTACTCTAAAGGGAGTCAAGAACTATCTTAGGTCCAAAATTGGTCAAGAAAGATTCAGTTCTCTTGCAGTTTTGACCGTAGAAGATAAAATAGTAAAAAACATAGACTATGATAATATTATTGATGATTTTGCGGCTTCCAAAGCAAGGAAGAAGAACTTATGATTTTGTTATGATTGAATGCAGTGTCTTCTTAACGCATAGGCAAGATAGGTTGCCGCCTAGGGCCCCCGATTTTTAGGGACCCCCAAAATGTGTCTTTATATGTTTTTTTGTGTAACTTTAGCAATTTTTATTTTTAATATTTAGGTCGCCAAAAACGAAGTTTTTTTTGTTTTTTTGTGTGCACTCAAAAGTCTTTGAACTGTGTGGTTCACTAATGAATTTAATGAAACTTTGGCAGATATTTCAGTTATTTTGATGTCATCGGGATAGCATTGTTTCTTCGCCTCCAAAAAACGATTGTATGGTGGGTAAATGTCAGCGTTGTGCGATTTAGAGTTTTGTTGAATATCGATGTATTGATTCTTTGTAAATTTATTATCAACAATGAGAGCTAACGCATGCTCTGTTGTCATTTTTATGGGAGCCTTACTTTCAGTGAAACGTTTTTTTACTTTTGGTAGCTCTTCTTGGTGAACTTGATAAAACCTTGAATGAATAACTTTTGCAGCATCCCTCATGCCTTAATTTAATTCGTGAAAAATTTAAAGCTCATCAGATGTCCTACCTTCAACGAGATCTTTCACTCTCCTAATTTTCGCTGAATGACTGCATTCTCCGAAATGTTTTTTTGGACGCCCTGTGTTTTCTGTCTTTTTACCTTTCTCTAAGCACTTAAAAATTACAAAAGCACTGTCCAACCAGTCTTTCATGTGGTGTAAAAATTTGTCAACTGAGCGACATCGTTGTTTTATTTTTTTGGCAAATTCGCCACACATGAATTTTTTAACTGTTTTTCAAAACTCTCTTTAGGTCCTTTTTTAGTGTCACTACTATTAAAGTTAATTGTTTCTTCAAAAAATTTCATCACTGTATTAAAATTTCTTTCCGCCATACTTCATAAATGTCTCGTTATCTCACACGACACGCCATCGAACCTACAAAAATTTAAAAAATATAGAAAGAGCGAGTACGAGCACACAAGAGTAACTTTTTCTGAGAGATAAATAAATAAAGTAACCATAAAAAAATAGTTTAGCAACAACCCCACAAGTTCTAATCTATTAAAATCTTTACAAATACTTATTTTAGTGCTAATCTATCATCATTTTTACAATCAAATATTTTTTTTATCAAAAAAGATACAACTATTGTGTTATAATATTGTAAATATTTACCTGTTCAGTCAACTTTTATTTCAAAAAAATATTTAAATTACAGCTTTACTTAAATTCACTTTGAAAGGGCGCTGGTAAATTACGTGAAACTACTTAGCGAAAGCTCGGTAAAGAAGTACAACTTTCGGGTTCAATTGTTCACTTCGAGGTGGGAGTTAAGTTCTAAGAACGATTTATTTTGTTTACCTGGTATCTGGTATCTAGGTATTCAATGAGTGCCATTACAACCGATTATTTGAAGATGAATTTTATACCTTTTGCAACCATATATAATGAAAAAGGACCACCATGCGTCGCACTATGTGCCGCTCTAATACAAAATAAAAAAATATGCTTATAAATAAAGAAGCATATATTAAACGGATTTTTTTACAAGATATCGAATTTTTGTTTATATTTCTTTATATAAAAGAAAAATACTTGGTTTTTATGAAAAATAGTTTACTATATTTATTCCGGTTTGCACGGACTAATTCCTGAATAATCCGAAAAACTACGTAGATCCGGATAATTTTATTCAAAAAGCAATAAGCGCCGATATTTTATAGAATTTTGCAAACTATATCATAAACACAATTTAATAATAAACAATACGTCGTGGGTAGAATACCGAAAGTCGTAACTTTCTAGCGCGTTTATGGGTTGCTAAATGTAACGAGTCCCGTTATTATATAGAAAGTTTACATAACTTTATATAAAGACTCTCGGTACTCTAGGTAGTTAAGGAGAAATCCGAAAAAAAATATAGTATTTAGGCCTTTTCGTTTTAAAAAAATGCCGTTTTAAATTCTACTTTTTTAAAATATATAACAGTAATAGTCAAAAATAAGCGGAAAACACAAAAAGTTGAGGTTTAAAAATGTAAACTTTTGTTTTTAAGAAATGCAAATCGTTCGGATCTCTCCTTAACTACGTACTACTCTAACGACGATCTAAATAATATCATTGAATATAAACTTATTAAAATTATAAACAAATCTGCTATCATATGATTCTTCGCTCTTTGGTTTCTTACAAAGTTTCTCAACGTTCTATTCTAATAGATGTTTTTAATAACTTCTTGCTATGAAAACAGCCGTTTTTAAAAAATTCAACGCAGAACGACTTACCAGTATTACATTTTAGTTCACGATGTAGGTCTTCCTAGACTAGTTAGTTATTAGTTAAAATTTATTAGATTATTTCTAAATTTTTTTTTAAAAAACAACAAAACTTTAACTTGTTATTATAAATAATAGTTTATTTAATCAAAATAAAAAAAGAAATTAACAAAAACATTCAAAACTATTAACCACAGCATAATATTAAAAAAAAATACTCAGCATTCTGTTTATTTTACGTTTATTTTAAACAGTTATCAGAAGAACAGAATTAGCTGAATCACTGGTATTTATTGCTAAGAAAGTTAGACGTGCGAGTCCAACTCGTGCAGTTTTGTATTTTCTTGTTTCTGGCTTCAATTGTATTCTTAGACAAAGAACCTATCGGATACTTAAAATACCTAGCAAAAGAAGCACCATAAACCATAAATCATTCTATGCTCAAATTGTTACATAGGTGTGTTTTTGTTGTAAATGTATTATTAGTAATGAGTGCAAATAGATGCTCATATTTCGGATTGAAAATCTATATATCCTGTCTGTAGTCGTGCTGTTCATATTAATGAGTAAGTCTTTAAACAGATTATTCATTCTGATATATATATATATATATATATATATATATATATATATATATATATATATATATATATATATATATATATATATATATATATATATATATGTATATATATGTATGTATATGTATATATATATATATATATATATATATATAAAGTGAGGAAGATATACTACCGTCCATAGTTATTCGAATGGTCATACTTTTTGATATAAGATATCAAAGTTTTACATACTATTGGGAGAAAAACTGAAAATAAAATCCATCTGAATTATGTGTTACTTTCCTTTTTATCAGGTTTACAAAAAAAATAATAATAAAAAATCCCATTTGATTAGTTTTTAATTTATTTTCCTATTAATCATCCATAGCTGCAATAACCGCCATACATATTTATCTACTTAACGACAATTTGTCAAAGTTAATTTTATACCACTAACTAATAAGTTTTTTCCACATCTTATGCATCATAAGGCATTAGTTTTTGACATACTTTTAATTCATCCTATAAAAATCTGATAGGAAATCTTATGCTTGGGGATGTTAAATCATTCTATTTATTATTTGATCATTCTCGAACTCAGCTTATAAATAGCTTATACAATGACCTGAAGAATGTGTTTTGGATTTAAGCTTTAAGTAATATTCTTCTAAAAAAATAAATGGCTTCCCATTTACTCAACTTTCTAAAGGTAATCTACGTCTGAAAGGTACATCCTAACGTCTGAAAGGTAAAAAAGTACTATTTAAGTGTCCAAGTACTACTTTTTTTATTCTCTCTGTTTTTAAAATGTCATCTGTAGCATTCTTACCACCCCCAAATTTGAACAGCCTCACACCTTAACACTACATCCACCATGTTTTACTGTCGATAATACATACTATTTTATCATACATTTAACAATTTTTGTTGACAATACTCTTTGAAACCTAAGATTTAAAACTTCAACAAGTCAGTTCACGTTTACAGTCATTGATAGTCTGTCTTTTATGTAGTTTTGCCCCCTTTTGCATTTTTATTACTCTTGTGATTTTTATCTATGCATTTTAATTAAAACACTGTTATGTTTTTTTAATTATTTAATAGTGCAAAAATAAACCTAGAAGTCAGTTAAATAAAAAATAGCGTTTTTAACGGAACCGATTTTGCGCTAAAATTCTGTTCCACGTTTTTTAAACTTTGCGTTTCAATGGTATGAAATGATAGTGTTTTGTTGAGTAACTTTTTGGAATTTTATATTACATAGAGTATTTTTAAAAATAGATCAGTCAAATTTTTTTAAAGTGCGGTTTTTTTTTCTTATTAACAAGCGTTAATATTATTGAGTTAACTTATTGACATCTAAAACTGTGTTGCATTTCATGAGCTTAGTATTTCTATGCTCATGATTTTGATGATGAAGCTCTTAGTATTACTAATAGTAAATGTTGTTTTACCGGCCCTTTTGGTACCTAAATTTTGTTTTTCAGACCGGTTTTCGGGAGATAGAAGGGCGAGAAGGAGATTTGTACAAATTTTAATATTTGTTTAAAAAGCAAAAATGAATTTCATATTACAAAATGTAATACAATAACTAACAGTATTACCATTAGAAAGATGTTGTCTAATAATATATTTTTATGACATTAAACGTTATGTATTTAAACCTTTTATTTAATAACTATATGACAAAATACTTTTGTCACGTAGTTATTAGATAGAAGGTTTAAATACATGTTTTAATGAATCTCTTAGATTTTTACATAAGTTTTTACATATTAGTGTTGATTAAATTGCAATTAGATTATTATTGGTATATCATATTATCTTAAATTTATATTATTCATTATGTTCATTATGATTTTCATTGTATTATTACTTTATGTGTCTGCTTAGTATACTAAATCATGTCACCAATGATGTAAATGATGTGAGATCATAAACTATTGGTGTGATATCATAGACTATTATTAAAGAATGTTAAACTACTCCAAAAAACTGGTGTAGTTTAACTTTTTGTTGTACCTTTTATTTATAGACTGTAAATAAAAGGTTATTTGTAAATTGTAAAATAACAAAAATTGTAAAATAATAAAAAAAATGTAAATTACAGTTTTATTTAATCGATGTTGAAAAGTTTTTGTTAAACAATCTTTCTACTTTTTTTCATAAACTTTAGTTTTTATGTAAGGTATAATTTGATTTATGCAGCCTTTTCTTTTTTCCTGACTATCACCCAAATGCCTTATACTTATCCAAACTATTCATTTTTATAGGTATTATAACCTTTAAAAAAATTTGCTTGTATTTATTGGAGCATTTGAAAAACAGTTGACAGCTTTCAATTGTTTTCTGAAACAAATAATAAGTGTAGGAACGGAAATATACTTTTTTTATATATCAACAATGGATTAGTATACCCAATTTATTCAAAAAGTTAATAAATATTCCGGCTGTAACATAACTGCAAATTACATTTAAAGCCCTGTGAATATAGCCAAAAAATTGGCCGTCAACAACATAAGAGATTCAAAGCATTTCTTTGCTTTTTGCAATAAACCCTTGGCTTTCCATTAACCAATGTTAAAACCAGAAGTTAACCTTTAACTTTCACAAGCATAGCTTCAAACTTGGAAAACAAGCCTACTTCAAGAGAAAAATATTCCAGAGAAAAAATATTTTACGTTTTCTGATCACCAGAACAGTAAAATGCGGCACTTTACAGTTAGTTTTGCAAGCAGAGTTTTTTAATGCAACAGCTATAAAACAAAATTTGTGTGCTTAGGACTTTTGGAAACGTTCTCAATGGACCTTGGATAACAAATTTTTATGCCTTTACTATGTCACTAGTATGCAAGTAGTAAAGGATATTTTGACAACAATTAGCGATTGCAATTCAAATCCAACTTTTCAGTATTGCAGAGCAACTCAGCAAATTTTTTTTTTTTTTTTTTTGGGGGGGGGGGACTGCTTTTATCAAATAATTTATAACCAATTACAACTTTATGTGCCATTGATAACACTGTACAAAAATTTTTAATTTTTTGAAAAAAACATGAACCAAATTAGGTTATCTTTATTAATTCAGACGTGCTGATTCCAAATATGTAATCAGTTATGCTGTAGCACGTCACAATTTTTTGTAATAACGATTTAAAGATGTAACGTAAGATGCATTTTTCTATACATACGAATAAGTGTATGAACAAGTTTATTATCACTTTTAACACAAATTGTTTACTTGTATTAAATTGTATTTAGCCTGGCGTTTGAGTGCCGCATCGGGTTCACCGCGCTGCAAATTCCAGCAGTAATCTGCAAGCATGGCGGGGCTCCACTTTCCCTTGTATCTGCTTTCCATTGTGGCAATACTCTGATGAAAGCGCTCGCCATTTTCATCATATACATCTCCATTGACAGAGAAGAAGGAAAGATGGTAATGAAGAAAGTGGAGCTTCAGCGACATGTTACAACCCAGTTGTTGATAGGATGCAATCAATCTGTCTACCAAATCAGCGTAATTTGGTGCAATATGTTTTCCAAGAAATCGCTGGCACACCCGTTTGAATGCATCCCATGCTGCAAGTTCATATTGATCCATCGTTCCTGAAAACGCTTCATCCAGCATCAGTTGTCGTAACGAAAATGCCCTCTTTAATTTTGGCGTCACTGATTTTAGGAAATTTGGTCTGCAAATACTGAAATGCTGGTTTGTCGTGATCTAACGCCTTTACAAACTGTTTTATGATTCCAAGCTTGATGTGAAGGTTGGGCAAGATAATCTTCTCTTTATCCACAAGAGGTTCATGAATGACGTTATAGGAACCAACCTCAAATGTTTCTCGTTGTGGCCAACATTTCCTCAAATAATGTTCTGATTTCATCCTGCTATCCCATTTGCAGAGGAAACACATGTACTTAGTAAAACCAGCCTGCAATCCATTTAGTATAGCAACAACATTCAAATCTGCACATATGGACCATCTGTGATTTCTGTATTTAATTCTGTCTAGAATAAGTGATATATTCACATAGCTTTCCCTCAGGGTTACCGAATGTGCTATGGGAAGGGAAGGCAGCACATTTCCAGTATGCAGTAATACTGCCTTAATACTATAAAGTGATGCGTCAATAAACAAATTCCACATAGATGAATCGTATTGTATTCGTAGATCATCAAACAATCCACTGATGTCATTACAGAAGCAAAGTTCTTCATCCATAGAGAAGTATTGCTGCAGTTCCCGTGATCGCTTTCTAAATGACGACACTCTTGCATCACCAGCCAACAGATGCCACTCCTGGAGACGTAAAGCCAGCAATTCACTCTGTTGCTTTGTTAAATAAAAATCTCAAACGAGATCTTTAAGGTCAGATCCTGTTACGAAGTGGGGTTTACGCTCTGTATCTTCTGGCAACTCGTAACTATCATCGTCATCAGTATCCTCGTCTGAATCAGAACTGTCCGTGTTTGGGATTTCCGATGGAGGTTCAGGAACAGGGATTTCAGCCGAATGAGGAACAGGACGAATAGCTGAAGGTTAATTTGGGTACACTATAGCTTTCTTACCCTTAGAATTGCGACCTGATATGTTAACAGAACAGAAATAGCAACCTGAGCAATGATTATGGGGTTCACGCCACACCATTGGCACCCCAAATGTTGGTCCTCCACCAATCCTGTTCGCCCACGACGATAGTGAACTAGCGCACCTCACACAGCATGCATGAGGCGCCCAGTTCTTATCCTGGTCGCCGACTTTGCAACCAAAGTATAGTTCATACAGTTTTTTCACATGTGGTGTCAATCTTCGTCTGCATCTCTTTAAAGTCAGTTCGCCACAAATGTAGCAAAAGTTGTCGACTTGATTTTTACAAGTTCTGGGCATTTCTTGTTTCAATATACACTGTATAATATCTATATATTACTTGGCTGACTGTAGTTTATCTAAAATAAAACAGACTTACAATTAGTCTAATACAAGGTTAAACAAATGCAAATAGGTATATGATAAAGAAATGCTAATAAATAAATCATAAACAACTGCTAATAAATATATTAAAAATCACATTGACAACTTTCATAGTGAAAATCGAAAATTTGAAAATGTGAATTTAACCAAAATTGGTGGGTCACACAACAAAACGGACATCATTTTTGTAATCTCCAAATCAAAATACATAAGGTAGTGTCAGTGGCATTTTTTTTCGTTGTTGTAGTTAGATAATCAGTGTAATTAGATAATCAAAATAGTGTGTGTTTGTCTCACAATAGTGCAGGATGTTCTGGTTACCCATGAAAAAAGGTACTTTTCTCTTTCTTTTACAGCGATACAAGAAACTGACCGGGGCCATGGCCCCGTCCCAGGTTAAAAATGAGACTTATCGCAAACTGGCTCTGGTCACGGTAAAATTATGCGATTTAGCGGGAGTTGATAGCCGAGGCTAAAATAAATTTATTAAACTTTTTATATTACAATTTTATATATACATTTACTAATTATTAAATACTGGCATATATTTATGTTTTTTTAAAACTCTAATTTACTTGCAACAAGATTGCAAGCAACTACTATTAAGTTACGAGTTACATTAAAATAGAGAATAAGTTAAAATACTAAGAAACGTTTAACTGAAAACTTAAAAAGTTGAAGATTGCATAAAAAAGGAAAACATGAAGATGGGTAAAGGTTATAAGGTTTTTTTGATGTGCAAGAAAAAAAACTGAATGAATAAACGTTTTTATAGCGTAAAGTGACAGGTACAGTAAAAGAATGCAATTTGTTGAATAAGCCAAGCAAGAATAAGTTTTTGTTTATCTTAATAGAGATTATAGCTCGTTTGAGCATTAATCAAGATATTATTTGTAGAAAAAAGAAAGAAATACAACCTTATCACAGTGGGAGAGTGGCTTGGCTGGTAAAGCAGGTCTAACTACATTTACAATGTGCTTTTTGACTTTATCCGAGAGTAAGAAGGTTATTATTCGTCAATATAGGAATGCCAACAATATTGCAACCTCTTTTTTTGCAGTAATTAAATGAGTTTTGTTGTCTAACAAAAACTGTGGATTTTAAGTCCAGAATTTAAATCCTTAAGCCACTGCAAGCCTTAGGTTGTTACAGAAGAGAGATCAGATTAAAAATCAGTTTCTTTTTCTCCGCAATCAAAAAGTAAAGATTTTTTTTCAAGACAAGAATATAAAGTTGAGTTGTCAGCAAATAGATCTACTTTAGATGTAAAAATCTCATAAAGATTATTGTTGTAGGTACAATATAGAATATTGTAGAAAAATACAGGAGCAAAGATAGAACCTTGTGGTACCCTTAAAGTTACTTGAAATAAAAAAGAGTGTAGGCCTTCGAGAACAGCTTTTATACTGCAGTTAGAAAAAAAATAATTTAATTATCTTATAACCTTTATACAAAGAAACTAATAGTAAAGTGAAGGCTTGTCGTAGATAGTTGGAGGGGTCGAAGTTTTTTCCAGAGTTTTGAAAAATTGAAACCACTTATTTAGCGCTTTTTAAAAGTTTAGCAAAAATTGAAGAGAGTTCTGGAAAACACTTTTTAGAGGCTATGATGAAAATCTTGTCTGGAGCACAAACTGTAGAAGTGTTTAATTGAGAATTAACTTTAGCATTGGAAGCCAGAGTGATTTGGATGATGATTATGATGATGATGATGATGATGATGATGATGATGATGATGATGATGATGATGATGATGATGATGATGATAATGATGACAATGATTACAATGATTACAATGATGCTATTATTTGCATATATATGCAAAATATAGCATGAGTTTTGATTTAAAAATATATACTTTAGGATCTATAAATGTTTTATGTAACCCCGGTTGTAAACCCGGCCCGGCTATATTTTATCAAACCCAGCCCCGACCTTGGTCAAATATCAAAATGGTCGTTTACTAAGAGATAAAAAAAGTGATATTTATTTTAAGTGTATTATTATTAAGTGATTATTATTTTTACCTTATAAGTGATTATTATTTTTACCTTTTTTTTTATATATTACATCAACAACGGCTAAATGTATTGCGTGTGCAAAACAAAGTTGATATTCAGAAGGCGAAGTATATCCTAATTATTATCCTAATTATATATATATATATATATATATATATATATATATATATATATATATATATATATATATATATATATATATATATATATATATATATATATATATTTATATATATAAAATAATTATATACTGAAAAACTTTATTGGGCTATATTAGGCCTAAATAAAACTTTTTAGCCGAGGCTACCATTATAGCAGAAGTGCTTTATATACTCACTTGATGCCAAAACTGAGCGACTTGTTTGAAGGAAAGAGGCATGTCAACACTAGGGATTGCGATTTCCCGGACTTTTTCCATTCCCGGGATAGCGGGAATTATTTACATTGTTCCCGGGATCCCGGGAAATTCCCGGGAAAATCTTCATGAGAGAAAATATAAATAACTAAATACACTTTTCTATTTTTCTATTAATTTTTTGTAACTGTTTACAACTTTAAAGTGACTTCTGAGAAAAACCAGTGCATCGAGATGAATGTCGATCAATCTAGTTTTATAGTTGGTAAAAAAAAATCCAGTTGAACTAAACACCCTTTCAGCCTCTACACTGGAAGGACGAATAGTTAAAAGCGCATTATAAAGCATATCTAAGATATGCGATCTTTTATTAGTAGCTTCAAACAGATTGAATTCTTGACGCATAATTGATTTATTGCACTTGACTTCAAAAACATCTTTTTTTTTTACAAATTTTTCTAATTTGGCAGCCATAGATTCAGATAACTGATTTATATCAATAATACTATTGTTAAGTTTTCTATCGCTATCTTTTTCTTTTGCTATATTTTCAATTATGGGAAAAAGTCGACCAGCTATTTCAATCGCTAAATTTATCATAACTGCTTTAGATAGCATGCTAAATAAGTCATCATCCATATCACTTTTTGAAGATTGTGGATTATCTAAAAATTTTAGTAAACCAACAAGATCTTTTTTTCTTCTTTGACATATTCTTTCAATTAAAGCATTTTTAAGATATTTTGCTAGGTAGCAATCTTGAACATCAAGTTCTTTAACCATAAATTTTAATGTGTCATCAGCTGTTAATAAAGTTGTTTTCCTTCTGCAAATCATTTCAGAACCTAAGACAATAAGTTCCAGACTTTTTGCTAAATTTTCAATTACTGTAAGTTTATCATCAGACAACATTAGGTTTTCTAAACTGAAATCCACGAGAGATTTAAAAACTGCTTTTTTAACTTTAATAAATCTTTGAATCATGGTCAACATTGAATTCCAACGAGTTTTTGAATCCAAAATTAGCACTAGCTCTTGTCCAAATTCATTTTTAGAATAACGCTTTAAAGAATCCATTTTTAAAGGAGATCTTTTAAAAGTTACAACTATTTTTCTAACTTTAACAAGAACTTTATGAAGCTCAGGAACAAGATCAGGAACTTGGTCACTAATTTCATTTTGCTGATCCTCCTCATCATAATCATCGTCATCATCAAAGACATCATCTTCAATATCTTTGTCATTAGTACTTTGATTATTATTTTTACCTTTTTTTTTATATATTACATCAACAACGGCTAAATGTATTGCGTGTGCAAAACAAAGTTGATATTCAGAAGGCGAAGTATATCCTAATTTTTCCATAACAGAAGCACCATCAGTTGTTATGCAAACTACATCATTTGTAAGACTTACATTAAACATGTTTAATTTTTTGATGAGTAGTTCTAGGCAATCATTTGAATTGTGCGATCCTAACATTCGCTCTAATCCAAGATTAATAAAGCCTTCATTAAAGTGAAGATTTATATTCATAAATCTTCTGCCATGTTTTGAATATTCATCCAAATCTATACTAAAATTGCATTTTTTTTCTTTTATTTCGAGTATCTTTTTTTTATTTTCTTCGACTATTTCCAAATAATATATATATATATAAGATTCATGACATCTGTTTTCGATTTAGGAAGAGTGAAGCCTTTATCACGAAGCAACTCACGAATTTGATCCGATTCAGTTATTGCATTAATAGAAAAACCATCAATCGCAGCAAAACGAGCCAATCGTTCTCCCAATGAAACTTTTTTTGTCATGGAATCAATTGTTAATTGAACACAACGTTTTTTAGTTGATGGTTCTTCTTCTTTATTTAAAATAATATTATGGATTTTTTCTAAATGCCTCTTCAATCCAGCAGTGGAACCACCTTTGCATAGTAATATTTTTGGACAATGTTTGCATTGTGCCTCGTCTGCTTTTTTAAGATCAAAATAACTCCAAACCTTCGAAGTTTTAAGATTTAAGGACATTTTTTTAAAAATTCCCAATGCGCTGCGATAAATTTCAATATGTAAACAATATAAATAAGCAATATTTCTTATGGTCCGGAAAACAAAAAATTCTGACTTTGGCGGGAAAGTTAAAAAATGTGTGAACAAAAATCCCGGGATCCCGAAAAAAATTTCCCGGGATTCCGGGAAATTGGAATAAAATTTTTCCCGGGAACAAATTCCCGGGAAGAATCACTAGTCAACACGGTTCCTATCAAGTTGATGCAAACCCAAAACAATCTTCATTAAAGTCACTGGATGATCCATTTTTTACAGCAACTGTAAGGAATGTGGAAGAAATTTGCTCTTTTTTAGGCCCCAAAGATTTGTTCTTTATAAGTCAAGACAATAAAGCTCAGATTCTAATTGGAATCACCGCTGATGACAATGCATATTGATTATTGAGATTCTCATCCTGATTATGATTAGGTTATTGCCGCAAAGCACAAGCGTATCCCGTCTCTCTACGTAGACATTGAAATCAAACCAGATGGGCTTGGAAAATCTGGCGCAGTTTCCTATTTCAGTCCCATTTATATTAATGTTAAATCTGAAAAGCAATCATAAATGACAGCGTATGCTCACAGATTGGACTAAGAACAATATTTAACTCTTCCAGAGTTCAATTTCATTATAAAAGACCCTTTAACCAAGTTGATCAAGCCTGTGGTTGTCTTCAGTGTTGACTTAACAGGATTGATTCTCCCTCATTATCATTATCGAACTCAACTAGAGTCTTGAGGAATTCAAATTTATTTCTAATATGAACTTTTTATCAAAATGCAATATATATAACAAGAAATAAGAATTAACTATCTGAATTGCGACTTATATTTGAAGAATTTAAACTATCTGAATTGCGAATTAAGAATTAAACTATCTGAATTTAAACTATCTGAATTGCGAATTAAGAATTAAACTATCTGAATTGCGACTTATATTTAAAGTAGGACAGTGGATCTTCTTTTGGAGAAACAGAATTTTAATTTCGCTAGAAAGATCTGTGCCTCGATCTTTTCAGGTCTGATTATTGATCGGTTTCCAACATTAGTTGAGTATATCGATCCAGACGGCAAGACGGAGCTCAATACTTGTCATCTCTTATTAAAAGATCAGGATTGGTTAGCCTCTCATATGTACAGCAGTCAATAATTCACGCAAATTTCTAAAACCTGAGGATCCTGGATGTTGTTCTTTGAAATAGAGCTTCTATTTCCATATTATTTCCAATCAATTTCTGCCTCCGCCTAATCCATTCTGCCAGTCAAAAAATGGCCGGAAAGCTGTAGCCGTTACAGACATCACCAGCAAAAGTTTTTTTCCTTTTGAATTTTTTCTTATTGCCTCCAATATTCAGAGCACTATACCTCAATCATTGAAATCATTCAAACTTCTTTGTTACGATTTGTTTTTTCCCTCCGTGCAATCAAGCTATCTTAGAGAATCTGTAAGCATTGTAACATGTACTTTGCCTTCTAATTCATGTTAAAAAAGCATGTCAGCATTACTACTTCCAATTTTTTTAACCAAATGGCTATTACTCTTTTACAAGTTAGACCTGTTCGCATTGCCGCCAAGTGCAAAAGAGAGTTAATGGCCGTGATTGTGGTAGAAGAAAACGCAGCCTTTGCTGAATGGTTCAATGAGGACAAAATCAAAACAGAGGGCCTTAATATTCCAAATGATGCGACTGTTTCAGATAAATTGGACTGCCCTATTCCAATCATATCAGTTGAAGTTTATTTAAAAAATCCTTGGATGGACGGAGAATGGCGCAAGTTCCCATGACACACTTTGATTAAATTTAGTATATAGAATATGAGTAATATAACATAACTTTATTTTTTCAGGGAGGTCAACAAGAATAAACAAATGAAACAAACTTGGAAATACCCAATAAGCAACTGAATGATATTTAAACACAGAAAAATGTAATTCATGTGAAAAATTGCATTAAAATGCTTAAAATTAGGAATGAATTTTGTTTTAAAAAATAAAGAGAGGAGGGGGTTTTAATTTTATGACACCCTTTTTAAGGGAGGCATAGGAAAAAAAAACAACCGGTAAAAAAGGGGGTGAGGGGATGAAAATTGTCTAAAAAATATTGACGTCCTATATGGACAGCCCCTAAACGAACATCTGAATATTGTTATCAAAATATCTAAACGTTTTTATTATAGAAATTTTAAGATAGACGAATATGTAAAAATAACCTGGTTCCTATAGAGGCTGGCAGTCTTTTTAAAAATTTCTTTTTTATCTTTATTTTTTGATTCTGGAAGATGGATCCTGGATCACCATGGAAGTTGATCCTGGATCACCGTGGAAGTTTTACTGTGAATGTCATTCCCAGTAGAAACCCAGAAATAATTTTCGGCAATAACTTTACACTATATGGGACCCATCTGGCACCCATATCAAAACCCAGCCCAAACTCAATCCCAGCTCAACCCCAGTCAATTCCAGCTGGGACCCAGCTAGAATAGTTAACTGAGTTACTCATATTTACAATAAGGTCATCCTCAGTTTTACCAAATTTAAACAGTATGTTAAGATTTTCAACACATCCTCTACAAAGGAGAACATTTTCAACACATCCTCTTGAAGATGCTTCATTACTTAACACCTGGAATAAATAAATTTTAGTGATTCTAAAAAGGAATAAAAAAGTTACAAAAGATACATACTGCTAATAAATTAACGTATATTCTATATTTATATTATTTTAGGTAATTATTGTAAAAAGATATTTTGGAAATTTATAAAGGTTTAATAACAAATGCAGGTTTGAAAACCTAACTGTAAGCACATCGAAAATGCGAGTGTTTTTAGATTTAAGCGTCTCAGTTGGCTCATAAATTATTATATGGAGTATAAAACTATGTTGAAAGTTAGCAACATTTTCTTAATAAAAAAAAAAAAGTATTGAAAAACTCTTTCTCGCCATTAATACGGGTTCAAAGGCTGCCGTGGAATCTGTGCAAACACGCATATATGAGCAATGACAATATACTACATAACTCGGCACTCTTTAAACCTGTGTTAATGGCGAAAATAAGTATTATGATGATTTCAGATTTCATGTTAAGACGATTTCAAAAATGCTCTGGAAACTACTTTTTAAATAAAAAATCGGAAACTGTTTGTTACCCGCAGACCAACATCGCTTTGATATGCATTTCTAAGTTACTCAATTGTATATTGATTCTGCTATGCCTAACTTTTAAGTTAAGATAACGCAAAAATATGCATAATTATTTATTTTGTTATTTAATTATTAACTTCGCAAAATTTGATTATAGTTTAAGTGCTTTTAACCGTTTAATAAGCTTTCGGCATTGGTTTAGTAGCATTTTTTTTATCAGAATATAAAAATGGTTTTTGATTCTGTTAATTGAAGCATATGAAAGATTGTTATCTAGACTAGACTAGACTCAAAACGCTGTTAAAATTCTAGGGTAAATATAAATTACTTTTCTGATATATATATATATATATATATATATATATATATATATATATATATATATATATATATATATATATATATATATATATATATGTATATATATATATATATATATATGTATATATATATATATACATATATATATATATATACATATATATATATATGTATATATATATATATACATATATATATATATACATATATATATATATATACATATATATATATATATATATAGATATATATATATATATATATATATATATATATATATAAATATATATATATATATATTTATATATATATATATATATATATATATATATATATATATATATATATATATATATAATATATTTTAATTCATTTATAATAATAATTATTAGTTTACAATATTAATTTGTTCATTTTACCGTTAGTAAGTAAGACTTATTTGGTTTAAATTTACTTTTTCAACGAACAAATTTTAATATGGGAAAGACTAGGGCTAGCTGCTTCTGTTTTTACTATTTGAGCTCTGTAGAAGTTTGGGTTGATTTTTTTAAAAAACAGTATGTTGTGTGCAACATACTGTTACTGTTGTACTACTCGATTACTAAAAAAATGGTATCATTGTTCACAATTTCTATTAACTTCTCGTACAAACTGTTCTCTTTAGTCACATAAAGCTGGACTAGATTTAGTTGCCAATTAATAATAGCAAGACCTTTATCGATTTTAAACTTTTGAAATAAGTGTCTTTTTATACTACGATTCTCGACTTTTTGAGTTTCAAACAAGATACATCTTTCTGTGTAACCAAAGATGTTTGCAGGTGGTCGGTACTTTTGTAGATCGTCTTTGTATTTTCTCAATAATTATTTTATATTTTATTGTGTAAGGAGAAAAAACACTTTTAGCTTTATTACTAGCATGATTAACTTGTTGAAAATATTTAGCATTACTTGAAACAAATATACCAAGATCTTTTTCAAGATTCTCTCAAGTAGTAATTTATATAGTTGGTTGTATCTTGAAGTAAATACTTAGTGTGTGGGTTGCTTTTTTCCAGATGCATAATCTTACATTTTTTTAGGTTGATCTTCATTAACCAAACTCTTGTCGATTTAGTGATTTAATTTAAATCATCTTGAATATCTGTAGTGTCATTAAAAATATTATTTACTCTTAGTTCATTCATTAACTTAGAATCATCTGCATACAGTTTACAGACACATTGTAAATTGTTAGACAAGTCATTAATATAAATTATAAAGAGTATTGGGCCCAAAACAAAGCCTATTGGGGCGCTGCTAGTAAAATGAGCTCAGTCAATAATGTGTTCTCCAAGTACTACTCTCTGTTTTCTATTAGTGAGAATATCTATAATCCAATCAAGAAGGTTTCCAACAATACCATAAGCTTTCAGCTTGAGAATTAATAAGGTGTGAGAGATTGCGTCAAATGCTTTTGAAAAGTCCAAATGTATCACATCTACAGCATATTTTTTAGCTAAATATTTTGTGAAATAATCATTGAATTCTATTAAGTTCGTAACACATGCTTTATTCTTTATAATACCATATTGAGATAAAAACAACAGTTTTAGTTTTGAGAGATAATTTACAATGCTATTGGCTTCTAAGCTTTCCATTAATTTATATGGAATCGATGTAAGAGAAACTGGAAACTGGTCTATTATTAATTGGTTCGCTAGAATCACGTTTTTTAATATTTTTTAAATGAAGTAACATTTGCATTATGCCATACATGCGGAGTTGATCTTTCTAATAGTGATTTGTTAAATAAAATTGTGAAAGGCTAAGCTAACACATCAACACAGTGTTTTAATATTAGTAGATGGATGTTGACTATTCCAGTTGTTTTATTTGGGTTTATTGTTTTTAATTTACTTTTGATGTCATCCTTTGAAAAATAAAGGCTTTGTAAACGCTGAGTTGTACGATCTGAAAGTAGTGGGAAGTTTTAGTTAACTGAATAATGTTTAAAGACTGATTTGACTTGATTATAAAATGAAGCAATAAATCTGCTATCTGTCCCCATAATTTCAAATCTATTTCAAACTGATTTTGCATTTTTTGATTTTGCGTTAACTATTAGCATAACTAAACAGACATTTGGGATATTTTGTATCGAAAGCTAACTATATAAGCTAAACTATGTTCAAATTTTTAAATTGTTAATCTTTTTTGTATTTGCAAAGAAGATTTTACAATTTTGTGTTGTTCGACAAGCTCTGGTATTTTCCACTTTGTTGGTTGATTTTTACGTCATAGTTTATTTTTTTTATTTATGAGTATCAAAAGTGTACGATTGAGCCAAAAAGGTTTCTTTTTGTTTTTACGTATCATTTTTGGTACAAACATATTTTTCATATAGTTATAATTATACAAGAATAAGTTGTAACTGTCGTTTATATTGAAGTTACTAAATTCTTTTGACCAATCAACATTTTGATAATATTTAATCACGGAATTGAAGTCACTTTTATGTTGGTTACACTTAAATGTTAATTGAATTTGTTTTTATTAAACGATAACTCATAATAAAATTTTTGTACTAAATTGCCCTGACAAGCCAATCAAGTGGTGGTAAATTCTCTAAGTATTAGACTCGGTCTGATGATTCAACTATGACAAGATCCAGTATATTTTTAGACATTTTATTTGCTTTAATAAATGTAGAAAACGTTACATTTTGAATGATATATCGTTAATAAGATCAACAGTTCTAGCATCAATGCTGTTTTTATTACTATTTACTTGAACAGAACCATCTTCATGCAGTTTAACGTATATAAAATTGAAATTGTCACATATTAGTATGCCTGTGTATATTTTACTGTTTAGTTCATTTTTTGCTATTTGTCTACTTTTAATTATTTTGTCGTCAGCTTGATTTTACATTTCACTATCTAAGTGTTTGATATAATTTTGATTTTTTGGCATTATAAATAGCTTTTGATTTTGATGGTTGACGGTAAACACATCTAAGCTTGATAGTTTCAACTCCATACTTTACAAGAAACCAAATTTATTCAGATTTTGTAATATTTATTGTTGAGTTCTCATTTCAAATTATGATATATTGTCCTGAAGATATATTGCTTCACAACCACCATTACTTTGTTTGAAATATTGTCATTTCTGTTAAATATTTGTTAATAATAACTTTCAATATTCATTAAAGAATCTACTTTGAACCAAGTTTTGGAGATAAATATAATATGAGGTTTGTATGTTGACACTAATATTGATCTTTCAACTACTTTATTTGAATTTAATGAGGTAGCATTTGTATAAAGGTATCTCAACTCGTTATATTTACTTCATCAAATGCTTTTTGATTTGCATTATATTTATTGTTTTTATTACTTTTTAAATACGTTTTTTTTAATCCGAATACTTTTTGATCTTAATATTAATCTGCCACAACTATTATTGGGATGGTTGGTACTCAATTCGACTAAGTTCTTTATTTCTAATTCCATAGTAGAAATTTTTTCCTTTTTTCTCTACAAAGCGAAGCCTCCATTGATAACCACATATAAGGAAGTTCTTTATTTTTTTATTTCTTTTCTTTTCTTAATGCACCTTCAAATGCTCTCTAAGTTGGAGTCTTGTCTTTATACAAATATATTTTATTGAACCTTTCGAATTTTTTTTAGTTAATTTGCATTTAAAAGTACTCACTTTTGAGTTTCTTGATCAAGCAATTCTACCAAAACCGAATCTCTAGGTGGCAAAGATGGCATTATATTGACTTTTATTTCAATCTTCTATTACGCTTAATTTACTACTATCAACACCTAATATTTCGAATCTTTAACTTTATTTTTGTCTTTTTTTTATCTTAATCAATTTCATTGGTTTCTTCTAAACCACTACTAACTATATTTTTTTCAACTTTGATATTTTAGTTTTCTCTCTTGCAACCATGATAAGGACAGCTATGCTTTGTTCAGAACTTTTTGCTTTACCACTTACAATGTTACTAAATGTAGGCACTTCACATGATTTTGATTTAATTTAATTGCAAAGTCCATTGCGAATTGCATTTAGTAAATGCAATTTGCAATGGATTTTGTAATTTGCTGAGATTTGTGTTTCAATGGTTTTCATTTTATTCTAGTTGTTTAATTCTTTTAGTAAGTATTGTAATTGTATCCTCTTTTTCTTAGTTAATTCTTACGACTTCTCTTACTTAATTTTTTAATTCCATTTGTCTAACTTTTTGATAGAAACAGTAACGTTTAATCAATCAGGATCAACAAAAAGACTGTTAACCATGTTAGTATTTGGTAAAATGGCTACCACCCTGAATACCAGTGGATTACCTCCTGTTTGTGATTCATTTTTTAATTATATCTCAACTCTTTTACACAGGGACTTATTAACATAAATATAACTGTTAGTTTGTTGTGTTTTTTTTTCGTGTATGTATATATATATATATGTGTGTAAATATATATATATATATATATATACATATATATATATATATATATATATATATATATATATATATATATATATATATATATATATATATATATTAGAGGAGTGTCCAAAAATAAATTTTTTTGAATTAAATGTTGCATAGTTTTAACAAATAGTTAAATACTGTTTCTTTGATTGAAAAAAACTTCTGTGCAAAATCTTATGTGTTTTGGATAATATTTTGAGGTTGCTCAAGGAAAATAAAAATTTACTGTGTTAAAAGCATTCGCTGCATTAACAATACTTAAAAAACTTGAGTTAAAGCTATGATATACAATTAATCATTTTCAAAAAATTCCTTAAATAATGCAAATAACATTCAAATGTTGCACTATTTGCAAGATCAAAAGTTTAGTCTGTAGCGACAGTGGCATATATCATCAAGATGCTTTTGCGGCAATCTGGAATGCGTTTTCTATTGTCCTAACAGCTTGTATTAGTTTCTGCATTTCAGATTCAGTCTTTGTGATGGATTGATTAAATGTGCTCATAAGAGCTACAGAACGCTCAGCAGTGTCATTAATGACTTTCACAGATTTAACAATTGCTTTAGTATAACGAAATTCAGCAATTTCCTCCCAGGTCTTTGGATTGGTTCCAGATAAAATGGTTACATCGAGACCAAGTGACTGCAATGCAGCACTTGATAATGATGTAACAAGCTCATGAAGTTGCTTCTTTTCCAACTTGTTTAATTCTGCTGCTGGACACTTTATATCCCTGACACACCAATCAGCTCCACTTTGAATCATACATACCCCTGACACACCAATCAACTTCAACAATCAACTTTTTTTCTGTGTCACAAACCCTGTCAGAAAATAATGAAAGTGGAATCATTTCTGACCCAAGGTACCAGGTGTAATTTTGAAGCTTCTTCAAAGCAGCATTTGAAATAACCTTATTGATCTCAGATTACTTTTTAATTCTTGTGAAGAGCATCAGGTCATTTGCTGGAGCATCACCATTAGATGTTGTAAACCATTAGATGTTGCTTTTGCACTGGCTGGAACTGTTTGTTTCAATGCTTTGTGATAGTGGAAAAACGTCCTTAACACATCAACCATCGTTGTAAGGACATTGTTTGGTAGGTTCTTCTCAGGTTGATTACGTCAGTTCGATTACGTATCAAAGGAAAATTTGAAGAACTTATCTTCTCACTCATTTTCAGCAACAAGCTAAAAATAAATGATACCAAATTAAACTCAACTTGAGAAATTAAATATTAATATACAAATATAATTTAAAATATGAGATCAATATTTCAATATGAGTGTGATGAAATCATAAGTATTACAAAACTACAAACACTAAAGTAGTTAAGTCACCCAATAATATTTAGCACTAATAAACAAGATATTGGCATAACAGCTATAATTATTATCTTATAGGATTAAAATAAATAAGAACCTCAAAATCTTTTAAGAGAAGTTTTAGATCTTTTATTTGAAATCTCTTCTGATAAAATATGTATTTTAACAAAGATATTGTAAAAATATTTTTGATTTGAGCTTAATATACTGAGTATTTTATCAGGAAGTAAATGAAAATACTTTGAATTATGAGTTAAGTCTTATGTAGTACTTTTACCAATATCTACTTTAAATAATGCTGGGCTAGAAGTTTTCAAATCAACAAACTCAAAAAATTGTTTAAATAGAAGTTCATTTTTTAATGTAGTTAATAAACGAGTTACTGGATTGGTCAAGTTCTGTACTTGTTGAGTTTTGCACCTTGAAACTTATCAATGTTTATTAAAGTCTCATCACATAAAATAGCATTTAAAGAACCACTAAAATCACATAAAATAGCATTTAAAGAACCACATAAAATAGCATTTAAAGAACCACCAGCATCACATAAAATAGCATTTAAAGAACCACTATTGCAAGTTTCAAATTTTAAATGGAGAACTTCCAAAGTAATGCAGTGAGAAATTTTATTGTCAGGTGTCAGATAATCAATATAGCTGCTGCTTGATTCTCTGGCTATTGTAGTAAGTTTTTCTTTAACTGTAGCCTTTTTTTTCATCAAAATCAATACATGGTAATTTCAAATTTTCTTCTAAATTTTTTTTTTGTCCGGCACGATGTCTTTATCGTTTTACTTTTTTCTTATCAAGTATATTTGACTCAATTGATATTTCCATATCTTTTAGAGGAGCCTTAACAGTATCATTAATAGCAGCAGTCGCTCTGCAACTGATACAATAACAATCTACCACGATACCCAGTTTATCGTAAAGAATCTTATTTTGATTAGATTTGTTTACAACAATTAAAGACATCTTCGCAGATGTTATTTTATTTATTAGATTCACTTAATTTGATATTTTACTCAGATTCATACAAATTACCATTAACACATTTCTTTTATATATATGCGTATATAACTGCTGTTGCTGTTGCAACTTTTTTTTATCGTGTTTCAAGTAGATGTTTATGATCAAGCAGTTCAAGTTGATCTTGGCACAGCTATTCTTTAACAAACGCATCCTATTCATTCATTGATACTTTAAAATTACATTTGCATTTCTCTTTCTATTCTTGTATTATAAAAATTACACAAACATATATCAAACATGTTGTCAAAAGGTTTTGATTTGGGTATAAAAATTATCATTTCTTTTAAGTATTGATATCTTATTAAAATTGGAGGCTTTTTTGATTAGTTTTTTTGAGAAAATTCCCTTCGTTTCAATTGTTGGAAAACTGAATTTATGCCATTATTTATGTTGGAAAACTGAATTTATGCCATAAATTTTCAATTTCAAGAGTTTGACCCTTTGCCTATTCATTCAGTTGAAGAAAATTTAGAACCTTGTCCAAGTCATAAGTTGTCATAACTATTGCAAGTATGAAATGCTGTTATGATTTGGATGGTGTTAAGGCTAAGTAGAGTTATTTAGTTTTTTTTAATTAATTATATTTAATAAAAGAAAATAATAAAGGAAATAATTTTTAACAATAGTCTATGTTGTTGATGAGTTAGTCGACTTGGTTATAAATAAAACATAGTCTTATTAATGTTGAAACGCAATAATAATAAAAATCGAAAATTGAAAGGTTAATCCACTTTGCCTTTTTGCTATCCATTTAATGATATGCTTTTTGTTAACTATATACAATTTTTAATTCCTGAAAAATTGTGGGTACACTGGCATAAACGTTACCACAAAAATTCCTCTTTAGAGAAATTATTCATTTAAGTTTTCTTCTAATTTAAAACTTTTGATCTTATTAAATTGCATTTAGTGTTGACATATAAATACACTATAGTGTTAAGTGTAATACTTATAATGTATTTAAATAAGTGTTTTCAGATAACATGACAAATAATTAAAAAAGAGAAACGAATTAATAATACAAAAATTTATAGTTTGTAAAATATAAACTTTAAGTAAAAAAAGCATTTGTTATTCCATAGCAAGTAAGTTGAAATCAAAATTGAGAAAAAGAGAAAAGCGAATGCTTTTATTTAATTAAAGTTTATTAGTATAACAAATAATATCTAAAAAGTCAATATTTGAAATCTATACTTAATCGCATTAACTGACGGAGCCATTTTGTATGCTAACGGCAAGTTATTCCAATTATTGACAACACAAATTATGTAGAAATAATGACGAGCATTATTATATGAGAACTAAGGACGCATTAGGAATTTGGATGGTTATCTGCGAATTGGTGAATTATGCCAATTGATAATCTCAATACCGTTTTCTAGTTTAAACTTTTAGATCAATTTAAACTAGAAAACGGTTTTGAGATTATCAGTTTAAACTAGAAAGTTCTAGTTTAAACTGTTCGTCGCTCGCGAGTTTCCAAAGGAGTAAAAGTGAGACGCCGACACCTTTCAGCATAAGGTAATTCTATTAAATCATGAGCTACTTATGTTACTTTGTGCTGAATTTTTTCAATTTCTTTTATGTCACCTTTTAAGTAAGGACACCATTCCGGACAGCGAGTTTCGGATGCGCTAAACATACGTTGTTTATAGTTTACTCCAAAGCTTCATACCTCGTGAAATTCAATCCTATTTTTAACAGTTTAGTGTCATCAGCATAGATTTTATGAACTGATTTTATCTTATCCGTTAAGTCATTTATTAAGATGATGAATAATGTTGAACCAAGGACAGACCCTTGTGGAACTCCACTTAGAACATTGGTCTAGTCGCTAGAGTATTCACCTAAAAACAGTTTGCTGTTTTCTACTTATCAAAAAAGACTCAACTCATTTTAGAACATTGCCATTGACATCGTATGCTTTCAATTTATAAAGTAGTATACGGTCAGAAACTTTATCAAACGCTTTACCTAACGCTTTCATAATGTAGTCGACACTTTCCAATTCGTTTAACGTGTATCCTATTTTTGGACACAAATCCGTGTTGATTAGGTGACAAGTAGCTCGTTTATTTAAGATATTTAGTTATTTGTTCCCTAATAATGACACTGGTCTGTAATTAGCGGGACAAACTTCTTTTTTAATGACAACTTTCTTTTTCAAAGACAACTTTCTTAATTACAACTTTTCTTTTTCAAAGACAACTTTCTTTTTTAAACAACGGTGTGACGTGTGATTGCTTCCGAGCTGTACGTGTTCAGCCTTTGGACAGTGCTTTATTGTAAAGTAACGTACGAGGATAAATCATTCAAGCTGTGCATTCTTTAAGTACCTTTGGACTGATGTTATTAACACCAACAGAATTATTTGAGCAAACATTTTCTAAGATAAAAACACGAAAGTGTTTAGCTAAGAAAATATTTACAGCCTTCGTTTTTTTTTATATTAAAAGCTTATAGCCTGAATAATATACTCGACTTATGAGATAACACTAAATGTAATTTTATAACCAGAGAAAATATAATGTTTCATTCGATTTGTTTTTTTCCAGTTTGTAGATCGTTTTAAACTTTACAGTAATACATCATTAAGTCAACTCCTGTTAATTTTCAACTTAACGTCTTGTCCCAGTATACCCAAAAAATAAAAATAGCATACATTTATATTCAAACCCGCGAAGGGAAATGGGGGTCATCAACCCTCCCCCCCCCCCCTCTACTTTGTTTATCAATGAATTTTTTGTTCATTTAGTTGCCAAATTTAACCCTTTTATAAAAGGGTTAAATTTGGTGGGGTGGTGATGGTGTGGTGTGCAATTACAATTTTTGCCGACTGACTTGTCGAATTGTCTGACCGACGTTTGTCTGATGACCGACGTTTGTCTGAATTGACGACCGACTTGTCGAATTGTCTGACCTGACGTGTCTGTCGAATTGACTGACCGACAAATTGTCAAGTCAGTCGACTGACTTGACTATAGTCAATTACAATTTTCGCCAAGTGACTTGACTATTGTCAAGTCATTGGACAAAAATTGTAATTGACTATAGTCAAGTCAGTCGGCAAAAATTGTAATTGCGCACCACACCATCACCACCCCACCCCCACTCCACGTGACATCTACATGGGCCGACCCTGTTTATACTATAATATATATAACAAATATAAACGCTAAAATGCATTAAATAAAGTAATATTAAAAATTTATTGCAATTTGTACAAATTTTTTCAATGCAACATAAATTTTATTATGGCAAGATAATGTTATTTAAATAAATACAGGACAAGAGATCCAATGATTAAAAAATTATAAAACTTAAAAAAAGACTAAATGCCTTTGCTATAATAAAATTATATACATGAATTAAATAAAAATATTCAGAAATTTATATTAAAAAAACTTAATTTAAGTTTTTTGTTTTTATTTTGCGAAAATTGTGATTTAAGATGCAGCACCTATGGATGGGTGTAAATTTTTTGTTAATATAATTTTTATACAAATTCATGAACACCACATAAGTTTTGAAGAAGTATGGCTATGGTCCGTTCTACTAAGTACCCCTAACAGTGTTATTTTTTGTATTTACATTGAATTGTAGTCTTGAAGAGTATGAATTTAGGTAATAGTTTCAAGTTGCATACATTATAAAGTTGTTTGAGGCCTTTTTGGAGTCTCCAAACAAATAAAAAAACAAAAAATTTAATATTGTTGTTTTTAAAACTTGGTAGCAATTAATAGTGCAAACAGAAGCACTTTCTCTCTAGGTATAAAAACCCCCTAAAAATTATTTTTTTAATTAAAAATATGTTGCTATAAATTTTTTTTTTAAAAGTTAATTTTATAAAAATATTTTTTTCCATTGTAAATACTATGAGCCAACTAGGTTCGTGAAAATTTTTCCAACTTACTCAAAATACTGTTGCTGTTTTTTTTTAAAGCAGCTTTTAAATCCTTAAAAACTAAAACTGTTGGAAAAAACTGGCTGAATCTTTTTAATTTTATTTTAGGTGCCCCTGAAGTCCTTACAAGGATCCTTCCTAACAGATGTTGCAAGTTTTTGCGATATCGGTTAGGAAGGAGGCGTGAACTTCCTTTCAAATGCTCTTCCGCGGCATTCTCTAATAAGACCGTAAGGACTTCTTGGGGGACCTAAAATAAAAAATAACAAAATAAAAATCAATTGAGACAAAAAATTTTACAAAAATTTTTTTTTATACAACCTACTGCTTGCTTGTAGAGTAAAAAGGAAGAGATGTATACGCAGATCCTTACGACAATGAATTGTGAGAATGATGAATTGGTCAATTAGGAATATTCCATTGAATTTCTGGCTCAATGAAAAGCAAGATAAACGCAATTCGTCAACATACCCCCTGCTTCTACATAGTTCCGGTCTTCCTTATTTGATAATTAAACAATAAATATAATATTTATATTGCAAATATAAATATTATAATTGTTTCTACTCCAAAGATACTTTGACAATTTTAATTTGCCTTAATCTTAGACAGTATCATTTATTTTTATGTTTGCACTTTCACTAAATAGCAATTTTTTAAAAAAAAACGTTTTGTAAATAAATATGTTCAGTTTTTTAAAATAACCACAACACATTGTAAATATATATTTAAAAACTTTAACATTATTTTTATTATAGCTCTTATTGTTCTAAAACCCAATCTAGAGTAAAAAACTTTTATTTTCTACGATATAAATAAAATGATATGATGTTTGTTGGTGTTATCTCTATTTTTACTACTCCAGTAGTAAAAATTGAGATAACACCAACTATTTACCAGACATTTTTTGGTTTTAAGATCAATTGAAAAAACTTTTAAAAGGACTTTTCTGTTTAATACAAGGCTATATCAATATAAGTTTGACAACTCAGAAAGAAAAGAAAGTAAAATTTAAAAAAATTAAAAAAGTGTAACACTGCTTATTACTAGCTTAAAGTACGTCTAGTTTTTAAAAGATATCAATGGTTAATACAGTTTTAATACAAGTTAATACCATTAATAGTTCATACAACACACACTCTCACAAAAAAAAATTCTGTTCAAAATTAAGAATTATTATTTGTATTAGTTTACGCTGTGACTGGTATTACTATCAGTGATGTGGTTTTAAGCATACTATGACAGCTGATTCTTGTGGTTGTTAAAATTCGATTGATCAAGTCTTGCTTTAAATGAATTAGCTTTGACAATAAGCTGGCAGTGCATTCCAATAACTTGCAGCTCAATTTATTTAAATATTTTCTAAATAATTATGTACCAAAAGTTCTTTAGAATATTTTAAAGCTATGACCACGACTACAAGTCAATTTGAAGAAAAAATTTTCTTTGAATTCAACTATACTGTAAACTTTGGAAACATTATAGAGTTTTATTATGTCACTCATTGCCTTCTTTCAATATATGAGGGCGTTCTCAGACAAACAAGTCAATCCAATTTATTAGTTAAAGGAATTAATTTAGTGGCACTAACCTGTACTTTTCTAATATGGTGATATCTTGCTCTTGATAAGGAGCCAATACCGGTGCAGCAAACTTAAGTGGTCGAATAAAAAAAAGATATAGAGATTTTAGTCGTTCTGTATCAAATTAAACAAAATAATTTTTCATTATACTTAACATGTGATTTGCTTTGTTTACACTCCATGACAAATTTTTACATCAATTAATCTGAAATCACTCCATAGTCCATCTTTGAACCTGATGTATAATATCGAAATTAAGCAACCAATTTTTTGTCCATGCATATGAAGAGTTTAAACTGGATTGTAGTTTCTTATTTAATTCATCAAAATAAATAATTGACATGATTTTTGTGTCATAAGCACACAATTTTGAAGTATTTTTTAGAGACTCGTGAAGATCTTTCATATAAAGTATAAAATTTAGTGGATCCAATACGGAGCTTTGAGAAACTTCATGATAAACCTCAGCTAAGTTGAAACATGTTTTGGCAAAACAACTCTTTGCCTTCTATTAGATAAAAATGCTTGAAACCATTGAAGTTCCAAGCCACTATCACCATAGTTTCAATTTTTGAGATAAGCTTTTGATGTTAAGACATGTAACATCAAAAGCTTATCATTTGAGATAAGCTTTTGATGTTAAGACATGTAAATCAAAAGCTTAGAAACCTGCATCATTTTTAGCTAATTGTTTTAAAATGTCATTGTATTAGTTTTATCAAAATTTAAACAACTCTGTTATCAAGACAATTAGTTGTAATTGAAATGTCATCAAATCAAGATAAGAAGCAAAAAAAAAATTTGCATTTTCTCGTTGAAAATCCTTGTGTATCAAACAAAACAATATCAAAAGAGCTTCAGATTGCTTTGGAACAGTGCAGAACGCTGTGAAACAATTTAAGGACACTCGTACAATCAAAAAGAAATCAGGAAGTGGAAGAAAAAAATGTTTTGTTAGACGAGATCTTGGTAAAAAAGTGAAAGATGCCTAAGACAGAAAACCGGAGATATTTGTTCGAAACTTAGCGAATAAATTTAAGACAAGTGCTTCCACTATACCAAAAGTGAAGAGAAATTGTGGCTACAAATCTTATAAAAAGAAAAAAGTTCCTTATCGTGAAGAAAAGCAAGGAAATGTCACAATTCGTTGTTCAAAGCTACTCTATAAAAAATAATGTGCCAAAAAATGTTGTTTGATTATTGACAATGAAACTTATCGTGCTGCATATTTCCGATCTATTTCAGGACACTAATATTATTCACCAGTTAATTGCAAGAAACTGAATATCAATTATAAATGCATTGGAATGCAAAAATTTGCTATAAAATTCTTAGTTTGGAAAGCAATTTGTGAATATCGTGAAAGAAGCTCTTGTTTTGTGACTACGGGAACAATTAACACAAAAATGTGCATAAAAGAATGCCTCAAAAAACGTCTTTTGTCGTTTTTAAGAACACACGCGGGTAACCGTTATTTTGGTCCAATTTAGCATCATGTCACTACTCTGGAACAACTTTAAACTGGCTTAGAGAACATAATGTAGATTTAGTTGAAAAATACTGCAGTTCACCAAATTGTCCCGAACTATGTCCTATCGAAAGGTATTGGGCTCTTGTCAAAAGAAATTTAAGGTCCAATGTAAAAGAAACCAAAAACATAAAAGACTTCAAAAATAAACAAATTAGAGCTACCAAGAAAGTCCAGCCGAAGACTGCGCAAAAGCTGATGTCAAGTGTAAAACGCAAAGTGAGAGCGTTCTCACGCACTAAACTTCATAAACTTTCTTAAGTAAAATTTAAGAATATTAATATATATACTTTCAAAATATGTCTTAAACGGTTTCAAAATTTCTACAAAATCAATTAAAAATACATCAACGGGAATTCCTTGATCAAAATTTCTTGTAATATAATCAAATCAAATATATTTTGAATAAAGTTGTTACATCACGGTTATTTACAAATAGTAATAAATACTAATATGAAGTAAACACCTGTCAAGTTCAATGATAATAAAATGATAATAAAAATAATTATAATACAAGAAGGAGTAAATAAAAATAACAGTGATAACAGCAATTAAAAGTAATAGTAAAGCTTATTAAAAAAATATACTATAATAATAGTAGTAACAGCAACAATAAAAATTAAAACAATAACAATAATAATATAACAAAAATAAAATATAAAATTATTTATAACAATATCAACAACAGTAAGAATAATAATGTTTATTGCGATAAAAATATAGTAATAATAACAATAATAGAGATGAAAAGAATTTTAATGAAAATATTTAAGTTTAAGAAAGATTAAAATAATAAATTTAACAAAAGATATTAAAATTAGAATTATAACACAACAGAAAAGAGAAAAAATATTAATTAAATTGAAGCTCAGAGTTAGTGTTATAAATAATAAGTTGTAGAAAGATATAAGATTTATAAACAATATTTTTTTTTAAAATAGTTAAAAAAAAAAAAAAGTTTTAAATTTTTAGAACGATTTAAGAGATTTTAGTTGGGAAGGGAGATTGTTCCATGTTTGAATTTTTTATGTTGTATAGATTCATAGCCATAATGAACAGTTCGATATTTAGATACATTTAACTTAAAGTTGCGAACAGATCGCTGAGCATTGTTAAAATTTTCCCTTTAATTAAAAAAGTTGATAAAAGTAAGAGGTAAGTTAATTTGATTTTGGTTTCAAATAAATAAGCAGTTTGATAGCTGAATAAGGTCACACAATTTAAGGACTTAAGATAAAAAAATAGAGTATGCTACAGTTTGAAGTAGTATATTGGAAATAAATTAACTTTAGAGCTTTATTTTGGAGATGAGTTAGTCTTGCAAGCTGCTTAGATAGTCCCCAAACTTGAAAATCATATCTGAGATGAGAGTGAAAAGTAGCATGATGTATATTACCAAAGCTTTATGATTAACATAATGATGGGTTTTAGCTAATATGTCGTTCGATATGTTTAATTTCAATAATAAGTCTTGAAGATAGACTCTGCTTACTATGTATCAAATATAGTCAAATATAAACAAATTATTAAGTGAACAGCTTTACTTAAATGGTATAAGCTAAAACTAAATATGAACTATGCATAAAACAAATATTTCCAGTTAAGGGTATAAATTATACTTAAAAATAAACTAAGTAAATATAATATAAATATAAATAAATAGTTCTACTAAAATGGTTTAAATTTTTATAAAACAAATAATTCCACTAAAATGGTAAAGATCATAGTTATATACAAATTAAGTATAAAACGAATAGCTCCACTTAAACGGTATAAATTACAATTAAATATAGATAAAGTATAAATGAATATTTCCAGTTAAAGGGTATACATTATGATCTAATATAAACTAAAATAACTAATAAACGAATATTTTTATTATTAAGTATTATTAGATATAAACTAAGTATAAAATGAATAACTTCACTAAAATGGTATACATTTTTTAGGGTGTACGAGATATACGTGATCAGTGACTAGAATTTCCTTCTCTTTACTAACTGCTTTTATACTGGGCTCACTTGTTTGATAAATATTTAACTAATTCATACTACTTTTACTTATAAAATTTTGTCTTCTTTTTCTCAGAGGCTTTTACGGCTGTATGTGCTTCATAAAGTATCTGGACTCTTATAGGGTCCAGTTGCGAGGTTATACAAGTTAATTAGAGTCGATATCTAATAGAGTTAACTGAATTTATCCAATAACCCAAATAATCCAGATTGTCAAGTAAATTTGTTGTACATGACATGTACAAGTCCATGCTGTTGATTAGCTATGATACTTCTTTCAGAAAGATATTTTCAAACTAGTTATGTTATGTCTTAAAGTTTTTTAAAGATAATACAAGGTAGTAATATTGAAATTTCTAAAATCAATCTTGTCACCTTTTTTATAATGCAGTTATATTTGCTTAATTAAATTAATTTAAAAGTTAATTTTTTTCTGACTCAATAAAAATTAGTGTGAGAGAAAGGAGTAAAACAGTAGCACAATTTTTCAAGATATGCTGAGGGACATTTTAGGCGGAAGGATAACCTCCCCTTACCCCCTTTCCTGTCCAAAGAAGACTCTTTTTATCCTAAAGTTGTTTAAGGAATATATTCAAATATAGTTCAATTCTCGCAACTCAATAAACAAAATAATCCCGTTTTCGAAAGAGGAACCTTTTTGATTATTCATATGAATTCATATTAAGCTATTTTGGCTATTAAGCAGAGATGGAAAAAGTAACAAAACATTCCAATTAAGTAAAAGTACTATTACTAAAGTAAAATTTTACTAAAGTACAAGTAAACGCTACCAGTCAAAAGGTATACTTAAGTAAAAGTAAAAAGTAGCCTATTAAAAATGTACTTGGAGTAAAAGTTACTGAGTTACTCTTTTACTCAGCAACGTATATGATTTAAAATGTTGCGAAGTACAATACTTTTTAAAAAACTTAAGTAAAAGTGAAGTACACATTTAAAAAAATACTTAAAAAGTAGAAATACAGAAAAAAGACTATTCAATTACAGTAACGCGAGTAAATGTATTTTTTTACTTTCCACCTTTTAAACTATTGCTATTAAACAACTCAAAGACAAGCTACTGCATCCTAGCATTACCGTACCCAATAAACCAACTCAAAATTGAAACTAACACTTATCGAATTGCAATTGGTGGAACGCTAAGCCAAAAAGGAAGAACTATTTCATACTTCATCAAAGTTTTATCAAGAACAGAAAAACTCCAACCTATCATTGAACGAGAAGCAATGGCTAATTTGTTCATGGCTGAACCACTATTGCAAAGCATAAATATTTATAAATTATATTAATATGCAGAAATATATTACATTATTGGTGAAGAAAGTTTAATTTTTGAGGTATGCTGAGAGCTCAAACCAAAATTTTTCAACCCAATCAGGTCATTTTATCACTTCTACTAGACCATTGGAAAGGGTATGGGTTTTGTTGTCTTCCCTATTCCTTCAAAGACAGCAATCAAGGTTTTTCTAGTTGTAATTGTTGATTATTCTAGATAACCATTTGCATTTCATTTCTGCTAAATTACCTTTGACACTGTAATAAAATACCTTTTAGAAATATTTTCTCTTTTTGGTATCTCTGCCTACATCCACTCTAATTGAGGTACACAGCTTGAAGGTATTAAGTTAAAACAACTTTCTCTTGGTAATTGTGTCAACAAGACTTAAAAAACACCTTATAGACCACAAGGAAATGGTCAATCTAAAAGACTAAGCTCCACAATCATGAAATTGATATATATACATATGAGAGATTTTGAGCTAGAAAAAATGATTAGGAACTATTAATTCTTGCAGATCTTTCCTTTGTTAGATTACTACTTTGCACAGCTAGAATTTCTACCCACGTATCAAAATAATGGTTTTCAAAGGCACGATTGTCACTGGGGTTGATTTAACAGAATTCTAGACTCTGGGAATACCGTGTAGCAAAAAAATCGCCTACGTTTGTAGCGAAACCCGCTGATAAAAACGGTTATCTTGCTTGAAACTAAATTTCCCCACGATGCACGTATAAAATATATAAATAGGAGAATTGAGATTGTACCAACACAAAATTTAGGACCATGTGCAAGTCTCCATATTAAAGAAATTTTTCAACCACTTGAAAAACTTCAAAGAATCTCTCGTACCCAAAGAGAGTAGTACAACAGCTATAAATACTACGAATAACAAAAAGACTGATGAAAATAATCTGTTTTCAACAATGCTCCTCCACGGTGCTCGGTCATAAAACCCTTAGGTTTTCTCAACAAATGGTTACCATTTTACCTCTACAACCAACAATTACCATGATAACTATATACTCAAGTAATACGGTTTATTCAGAAATAACCAGATGTTTCAAGCCGTCAAACCTAAAGGGGCTCTAAGAAACAGCAATAAGACTGCTCCAAGTTGCTTTTTCAGTCCTGTTCAGGAGCATTGCAAACTTGTCAACTATGATCTTCTTGATCTATGGTCTAACAAATATTGCAGCACTTAACGTGGCCGCAGACATCTTCGGAAAATGATCTTGTACGTAAATGTCAATTGCTTCACGAGACCTAACTTAATATGTAGTTGACTACTCACAAGGCCTAATTTACTTCTGAGGTTCTACCAGCAACTTGCACTTACCATTACTCTTGCCTAAATAGGGAACTTGGTCCCTTGGGGCCAGTCTTTCTAACAGAGCTGATCTTTGTTGTTTGAAAACAACACGGTTTTTTCCTGAAGATGCCCGATCCCTTTGAATGGGGTGATTGGTATTTTTGATTGGTCACATCCCAAAACTCTAGCGACATAATCAAGAGAATGATGAACATAAAGTGAGAGAATCACTCAAAATTAACTATGGCTAAACATACCAGGAAATAAAACACGTTACTATACTTCTAAGTTGTGACAATGGCGTTAAAATTTTTACAAACAATTAAAGACCTCTGTTTAAAAAAACTATCCAAAAAAACAGAATTAAATAATATTTTTGATGAAGTCAATGGCCATTTTCGTTCCCAGCCTCCAATCATTGCAATTTTTTGCAAAGCCTCATTATTTGATATAGTATACACACACACACACACACACACACACACACACACACACACACACACACACACACACACACACACACACACACACACACTCATATATATCAACTTAAGGGGGGATGCATCCCCTTTCCTAATTCCCCCTCCCCTGGATTCCTCACTTATGTATATGAAGAGTATACGAAAAAAACGAGTCACATTTAAAAAGTTTTGAGAAAGTATATATTAATCATTTATAAAAGTCTCTTATTAAAGATAGGGAAAAAAATTTTTTAATAAGTTTCAAATATTTTATTAAAAATGTAAACTTCAGATTAATTAATTAAGAAATAATTTTTTCTAATTTACTTCTATGCTTTACATGAAAACTTTTATAAATGATTAATATAATATTAACTTTCTCAAAACTTTCTAAATGTGACTGCCGTTTTTTCTCGTGTACTCTTCATATATATATATATATATATATATATATATATATATATATATATATATATATATATATATATATATATATATATATATATATATATATATATATATATATATATATATATATATATATATATTCAAGTATAAATTAAGTTTGAAAAGGCTAACTTATTTTAAAAAAAAAGATAAACAGTAAACGATAAACTGTCAAAATTTTATTATGTTTATCTTTTTCTTTTAGATAAAATGAACATTGCATTAATGAGTAAAATTTTTGCGTTCATCCTATTAATTGGGTATATTGATTGCGAAATAAATCCAAATGATTTAAATCAATTAGAAGATGCAGAGAAGGTTTTAAAAAGACTGCAAGAAGTATCACGCGAAGTTACTGAAACTCAATCGGTAACCTTTACATCGTTTTTAAAAACTTCTTTGAATAAAACATATATATTTTTTCATAAACTTAGATATTTTGTCTGACCGTCCGCGCTTAATCTGCAATGATTGCCGAAATATAACTAGAATTTTTTTATATAAAGTAGTTCGCAAAACCGAGACTTTAATTTTAAAAATGTCTTAAATAGTTATTTTATTTACATTAGTTAATTTGATGAACTAATTTTTTTTTTTTAATTAGTTTGAAAAACTTACTTTTATAAACAATAACTTTTGATTTGTCAACTCAGTGAGGTCAAATAAACTAGCTGGACGGAAAGCGAAGCCTAAAATCGTTTGTAAAGTACTGCGAATATTGCAGTAAAGTCTTAAATACAGTAGTATAATTAAAATTGTCTTTTCGAAAAGGACACAAATCTATTTATTAAATCTTTTCAAAATTCACAAAAAATGAGATTTTATTTTAAAAAAATGGAGCTTAAGAAACTTAACATTGGAGTACATCAATAATAAACATATTTAACTTTTGTGAGTTTTATTCATTATACAAAAAACATAAGTTATAAAAAAACTTTTAATTTAATAAACTAATGATTAAAAGTTTTGAACTTGTGTTTTTTTGACGGGTTCAATTATTCCAGCAGAAAGTCAAAACGGCAGCTTTGCTTTGAAAAAAATATTTTGAAATGAAGTTTGTTACCTTTGTGAGTCGTAATCGAAGTGGATTATTCTCTTTAAAGTTGACTGGATAATTTTTTAATAACTGTTACATCAAGAAGTCGTCATAACAAAAATCACGATTTACGTAAAGTAATCGTTTTATTAAATAACTCGATACTAGGTTTTAGTATCAAAGTTTTAGACAATATTTGCTACTTGTTTGAACCTTTGCTTTTGCTTCCCCGTTTTATTTTAGGTTTATTAAGTTTATATATAACTTGGAATAATATAAATTTGGAAGAAGATCATAACGATCTTGTCGCCAGAACCATATAAAAATTACAAGATAAATATAATATAAAATAATACAAGTAGTTTATAACAAAATAACAATTCAAAACATTTAAAAGAATATCTCAAAAATATTTTAATATATTATCCGTTGAAAAAATAATATTCTTTAACTTATTTTTAAAAACATAAAAAGAGATAGATGAATCTAAGATAGGCTGGACAATTTTATTCCAGAGAAAAGGTGCTCGATAAACTATACAAAATTGATTAAACTATGTTTGATAAAAGGGTTCTTTTAAATACTTTTTATTTCGTAAACTATATTTATTCTTTTCTTTAAAGGTAAATAGATCTTTAAAAACATTTAATAATGGGTTGTTCATACAACAAAACGTAAAACATAAAGTATTATACAAGTTAAGTTCAAAAACGTTTAATACATTAATATCTTTGAATAAAGGTTTTGTATTTGAAAAACAATTTAAAAAGTATATTCGCATTGCATGTTTCTGATGGCGGTAAAGACATTGCAATTTACTTTTACCTGTACTTTCCCAGGCAATATTTGCATAGTTTATATAGCTATGAATAAATGAGTAGAATAGTTGTTTTAAATTATTTTTGTTTAATTAATTTCTGGCCTTATAGAGGATTCTAATACTTTTTGCAACTTTTGTTGATATATAATCAATATGAGTTTTCCATGTCATATTTTTGTCAAGATAAATAACTAGGAATTTTAAAACGGAATCTTTTTTTTATTTCTACTTCATCAATATAAAGTTTAGATAAATCATTAGGCAAAAAACGTTTTTTTGTTGAGGAGTGGAAAAGGATCTACTTTGTTTTGTCAATATTTAAGGTTAGTTTGTTGCATTTAAACCAAGTAGAACTTTTTATAAGTTCTTTATTCATATTTTAAAAAAGTTTGTTAATGTCTTTGTTTGATAAAAATAAATTGGTATCGTCTGCAAACATAATGCTCATAAGGTTCAAGGCCTTATTTAGATTGTTGATGTATACTAAAAGAGAAGTGGATCAAGGATAGAACCCTGTGGAACACCACATTTTATTTCAATTGATGTTTTATTTTAAAAGTCAATAGGAAGCAATTCTTCTCCGTGGTAGACGAATTGCTTTCGATTTGACAAGTAGCTTTTATACCATTTGATCAATTTACCAGTTATTCCGTAGAACTCAAGTTTTTTAAGTAAGATATCATGATTGACTGTATCAAAAGCCTTTGATAAATCGACAAAAACACCAAGTGTATATTATGATTTGGCAAAAGAATTTGAGACTTCACGTGTAAACTGTATAATGGCTTGTTCAGTTAAACTATCTTTTTAAAGCCGAATTGATTTTTATATAGTAAATTATTTGAAATCAGTTAGTTGTATATCTTTTCAAAGAGAATTTTTTCTAATATTTTCGTAAAAGTAGAAAGGATAGAAATAGGGCGATAATTATTGACGTTTGATTTTTCTCTGTCTTTATAAATCGGGATAACTTTGGCAAATTTTATTAGGTCAAGAAAAACCCCTTATTGTATAGATGTTTTGAAAACTTTAAATAAAATATTTTTCAAACTTTCATAACAATCTATAATTATGTTCCCGTTTATTCCGTCCGCACCGATTGCCTTGTGTCTTTTTAGAGATTTGAAGCCTCTTTTAAATTCTTCAATTGATAAATCTAGGAATAAGTCATGAGGAGAAAGTAAATTGTTTGAAGTTGTCAAAAAATTATTAAAGGAAATATTTGTAGAAGAAATCCTATCAGCCAGCCTACTTCCGATATCAGTAAAGTATTTATTAAATTCTTCCGCCATTTCATTTCGTTCATATGCACATACATTGTTTATTTTAATCATTTTCGGAAGGAAATTTGAAAAGATTTTCTGTTTCCCCATTATTTCTTTCAATATTTTCCATATTTGTTTTGAGTCATTTTTATATTTAGTAATTAGATTAGAGTAATAATTTTTTTTCAGGCTTTTACGAATTTTTTCAAACAGAGTTTTGTAGTTTTTATATATGCGTAAATTAGCATCAGATTTTGTTTTTAAATATTTTATACACAATTTTTTTTTAATTTTTGAAGATTTTTTGAGACCCTTGGTAATCGAAGAACTTTTTAAAGTTTTTGGTTCATTTAAGGAAAGTTTATTTAAGGTTATTTTGGAAAAGGGAAAATTTGAATCGTACACCGAGAAGAATGTATTAAAGAACTTATTATAGATTACATTAATATCTTCATTAATATTTATATGCTTTCAGTTTAATAATGATAATTGATATTTAAACGTTTCTAAATTTTTTTGTTGAAAAATCGTTTTCTTATAGTTTGACTTTTATTAGTGTTAGGAGTTAAAACTGTGTTGATTGTTAGAAAAATGGGAAAGTGGTCTGATATACCTGATTTTATAATGCTTTTTTGCATGCCAGTGTTATATAGGGGAAAGGGGGGTAATTAGTACCGCTGTGCAATTCGTACCAGCGTCATTGTTCTTTTTCTGATTCGTTGAAATTGGCGTAAACACGATAAAATCAAGCCAGTAGGTGAAATATGTATACTGACCAAAAAATGGCGGAATCGAACGTTAAAGAAAGGAGGTAAGTCTGTTTCCCTTTTTTTACACTATTTGATGTAATAATTACACTGTCCTACTAGTCGTACCTTGCAGGCGTGGATATACGTAACTTATTTATATTTTTTTATGGTGTTAACCCATCCATTCTTCTTCATTAATAAATACGTTTTTTTCCGATTCACTTTGCCCATTAAAGCACTGAAGTAGAAAACTATGTTTAGTCATAGTCGGGTAAATCGTACCTGTGATGGTGGAGTAAATTGTACCTGCGGTACTAATTACCCCAACCTCTAAAGATAACAAAGGGCAGCGTTGGTACTGCTTCATGTGTGATGAGGACATTGAGGAGGATATGATCCAGTGTTTAATTTGTGGAGCATGGGTACTTGTTGCATGCTCATCATCTGAGTCTCAAAATGGGTCACATGATAGTTATATATGTGAATTATGTCAATAAATATATTTTACAAGTGTAGAATGAACCAGTTATTGTTTTATTTATTACTTATTATTAGTGCTGAGCTTTTTTTTTCTTCATACCCTTTGGTACTTATTAGCCTCACTAGTGGTACTATTTGAACCTTCTTGTGGGTAATTAGTACCACCTTGTTTATTTTTAGTTTTTATTAATGTGCTCTTTATTTTAATATCTACATCTTGAAATCATGATTGTTTGTTTTAGTTTCATCAATGCTTGTTTCTATCTAAAAATAAACTTTCTCCTACATTTAGTTTTATTTTTATTAATTTTTTTCCTTAGGGGGTACTATTTAGCCCCCTTTCCCCTACATTTGTTGTTAAAATATTGTCTAATAAGGTGGTTGAGTTTTCTGTTATTCAACTGGGCCGGTTGATAAGCGGTATTGCTCCTGATACAAATATTTCATCATAAAATTTTTTTTATTTTTTTGTTTTCGCTATATTGTAAGCAATCCATATTAAAATCGCCAATTACAAAGTTTTTTTCTTTTTTTTGTTACCTTTATGAAAAAAATTGTACTTTAAGTATAATCTTAAATTTTCTGACGCATCACCAGGTGGTCTATAACAACAACTTAGTAGAATGCTTTTGCCTTTTAAAAATTAAAGATAAATAATTTTACTTACAATATCTTAGTGAAGACTTTTAAAAAGATAACAAAATACATTTTGTGAACATTAATCATTAGCTTTTTTACTTCTTTCAAACTTAAAAATAAATGACAAAAAAGTTATAACATAGAAAAACTGTTTACAACATCAATACTATAATAACTATATAAAGTGTTAGCCGAAATCACTAGACAAGTTAATAGTGTTTCGTGTGTTTTGTGTGAGTACATTGACATTTTCAACACAATATGATATCACAAAAAATTATTATGACTATCCCTGCTTACTAAAAAATAATTTCCTCTTCTTGATGCAAAATATCAACATATTGATTTTTTCAAGTGTTTTGCAGTTAATACAGTTGTTTTCGATTTAGTGGCAGTGGGAGATAAGACTGAGCTGCTTTGAAAATTAAAATTACAACCAACCCCATAAACTTACGCTAAACTTATCTGCCCCTGTTCGATTGATATTGCAACACAACTTGTCTGTTGTTCAAGTTTTTAGAGCATTTTTTTAAAAATTGCACTCCTAACCTCTAAAAATTGCACTCCTAACCTTTTTTAAAAATTGCACCTCCTGTCAAACTCCTAAACCGAATTAGCTTGAAAATAATGTAAATTATGACCTTTTAATAGAGATTCCAACTAGAGATTGCACTATAATAACAATACTTCAGTAATAGTAGTAATAATACTACTAATAAAATAGGAATATTAGTAATAAAAATGACAATAGGAATGTTAATAATAGAAATGACAAATACAATAGTAATAATAATTATAATAACAATATATACAACAATAGTATAAAACCAGTAGTATAACACAATAATATTAACACAAGGAGTAATATAGAAACAACAATATGACAAACAACAGCAACAGCAGTAAATCTGACAACGATGAAAATATTAGTATAAGAACAAAACCAATAAAAACATCAAAAACAGCAACACCAATAATAATTTCGGGTGGACACAGAAAAATCAGATCAACTTTCAATTAAGATTTTTCTAAAATGAAATATACTTTTTATTTCATTTTTTTTTTAATTAAAAGTTACTTCCTTATCTTTAATTGTGTTGGTAAACTTTTGTTTACAAATGAATGATTTGCAAAATAGTTCCGAAACAAATTGAGGTGCGTAAAAAAGTTGTGATTTTTTTTTTTGCAAAAATCCATCGACTTCATATCACTTGATTGCTAAATGTACACATTTTCCAAAATCTACCGTGATAGATGTTATCAATAAGTTTAAGACTACTCAAAGTTTTGAATGAAAACCTGGAAGTAAAAAAAATAACTTTCCATATATCCAAAAAAGTAAAGTCGATTCTCAATTCAATAGCTTTAACGACCTGCTACCGTTATTTGTACGTTGTCACGGAATCTTGCAGTTGGTTTTTCTCTTTTTCAAACTAACTAGAGCTCTAAATCTTTCAACATTTGTGTATTCCCAATAAACTTGCATGTTAAAATTGTTTCTAGGGCCGACAACACCAGGGGAGTTAGTGAAAAACTGCCTCTCTACGCCTCCCTATTTGTCAGTTGTCAAAATTATGCCACTAATTTTTCACTACCTTTTAAATAAGCTAGAACTTTAAAACTCTAAGAATTTTAAAACTGACAGCGCATATTAAAAGTTTGATCTTTGCTAATATATTTACAATTTTCTCAGGTAGATGGCGCCACTAGTTATAATTGAAAACGCAATTGATTTAAATTGCATTTAGCAGTTGAACTCATACTATATATATTTATATATATATATATATATATATATATATATATATATATATATATATATATATATATATATATATATATATACATAGAGAGAGAGAGAGAAATTTCAGAAAAAATAATGGTTTCAAATAAAAATGAATTGCTTAAATTTTATTTACAAAAAAACAACAACTTTTAATTAAAAATTGAAAAAATTGTTTGCAATAATTTTTTTTTTCAGTAGAAAATATTATTTATTTTGAAACCACTGTAAAATTTTGGTTCTTTCCAATGATTTTTCAGTTATTTTAAGCCAAAGTTCACCTGTTTTTTATACAGGAAACTAGAGGTATCAAAAATTTACCAAAAAGTCAACATCCTAATATATATATATATGTATATACACCCATCCAGTCGGTGTGACGTAATGCACTTTGTTATTTATAGTTGGCGTGAAATGTATTTTGTCATATACAGTCATATAGTCGGCGTGAAAAGTATTGTTTTAAAATTAACCATCTTGAATTGGGGGAAACAAACTAAAAAATCAGTTGCGTTTTATTGAGTGCGGTTTTAAATCGTGATGTAGATAGTAGTAGATGTAGCAAGCAATGGTTTCCTAAAATCTTTTAATGTTTATGTTTGTTTGGCACTGGTGAGAAATGAGCTAGCGGCTAGCTAGTTAGTCGCTACCTATGGATAAATGACGCGTTTTAGACGTATAAAATAAATAGTAATCACGGCGTTAATTTTTGTTCAAAAATCTCCCGATTGCCAGTTTGCGCATGTTTCCACACTTATAGCCATAGTAAGTGGAAACCACATAAAAGTAACAATAAAATTTTAATAAACCAATCAATTTCCAAAGTTTTTATCGGTACAGATATTTTGCGCTAAACTTGTATATCGTCGGGGGTAGTGCAAATTCGCGTAACTAGCATTGACTACATATATGGATATTAATAATTTTAACATCAAATATCTATTGCTGACATTACAAAAACAAGAATAATACTCTTTATACTAAAATGAACCCAAAATCTGTTGAAATAAAAAAAGTAAAAAGTTTTAGACTTTTTAAACTCCAGTAAAAAAAATGTACTCTGGATACGAGGTATTATCCAATACCAGTTACACGGTTTTGCACTATCCCTGACGATATAATTTATAAAAAAACAAACGTATTGATCTTAGGTCTATAAATTTCAATCTACCATTTCTTTAATTATATTTTGATGTTACACTCTCACATTGATATCATAATATCAAATTGATATTTGCAGAAAAATTATTTTGAAAAATGGACGCCCTAATTATAATTATACTCCTGAATAAAAATTAATCATTAAAAAACTAAAAATCTATATGTGAAATAATTTTTTAAATTTAAAGTTTGGTAAAAAACCAGCATAAAACAATCTCCAAAAATAAATTTAAAAAATTCTTCTAAGAACATGCTGCTATAAAAAATATTTTTATTTGGCTTGTAGTTGGAGGTTGTTTTTACCTCTTTGCAGGAATGTAAGTCGTCAAGTACAGCCTGCCATTACCTAAAAAACAAAAACAAAAAACTACTACTGTCCAATCAATTTATCACACATGCTCAACTTTCATTCAATTTGTAAATTCTAGTTCATAAATCTACACACACTGCGATAAACTAGGCTGTTCAACATAGCTTGTTGAACAACCTAACTTTAGATATGTTGTGGATTAATTAGCTAATTTTGAGCTTAACTTAATCTTAAACCAATAAAATAACTTAATCTTAAACCAGTATAATAACTTAGCTTTAAACTATTAGAATTAGTATACCTTAATTTATTAAAAAAAAAATGAAAAGCATATAAAGAAAAGAGTTAACTTATTGATATTTTTATAACGGGAAATATTTATCAAAACTAATAAAAATAAATTATTGTTATACTTTGAATATCCTATCTTTTTCATGAAGGTTATATGAAAATATCTTGAAATGTGATATAAATAAAATCCGAGACAGAAAAAACGTATTAACTATTATGAATAAAAATAATTTTTGAAATCAAGATATAATCAAAATGCAAAAGGATTTTTAGAAAGGAAATGAAATTATCATCTTCATCACCAAAAAATTTGTTGCTTGCACATTCTTTTTGATATTTGCCAATATTTTTAAAAACTTTTTTAACAAACCCAAACAACTGAGCAGCTTTGCAAGCTACAACACTTGCAGTATCAATTTTGTAAGTCATTACATCTATGACATCTATTTTGAAATTCACAATACTTACTTAGATCATGGCTTTACTTAGATAACCTTGACACAAATATCAAGGTTTATAATGATCTGATACCTTGTATCGGATTAATATAACCTGATAAAGTTATATCTGATACCTTGTATCAGATGTTTATCAACTTTGAAAAGCAAACTAAAAAATACCTTTGTCTTTGAATATATAACATATAAATGGATATTAATGAATCTAAATGAGAGAAACACAGTTTTTTAAGATAAACGCCAACATAATTATGAAAAATTATTTATAGAAAATATTTAAATCTGTAAAAATAAAAAATTCTGTTAACACTTCAGTTCATTACTAGTATAATGTAACAGTATATTCAAACAGTCGGTTTAAATATACTAATTATACTTCCTAAAAGACTTTGTTGTAGCTGTTTATACTTTTTATTCACAGTAGCCAGGGCCGTCCCGAACGGGGGTGTCGGGGGTGTCCCACCCCCAAAGCTGTTATATATGTTTATGAGTTTGCAAAATTTGAAGTATAGTTGGCAAATATCAAATATCGAGAAATTTTTTTTTTTTTGGTCTCTATTAGGCAAAAAACATATACGACACCCCCGCCCCCTCGACTTCCTCCCATGAGAGCTCTCTTTGGAACGACCCTGATAGTAGTACCAGTCTTAACATTCCTGAGAGTCTTACAATAATAAAACTGTTGTAACTAATAATAAAGCTCAATAATAAAAATGTTTATGAATTTGATAATAACATAATAATATGCAACCAAGTAGAAAATTTATCTTTAATAAAAATATTTAATGAAATTCCAATACAAGTATACAAAAAAAAGCAAAGTAAAATCCAGATCTTTTGCATACAGTTTTGAAATTTAGTAAAAACATAACTTTGAAATGCATGAATACATAGAATGCATAAAAGATAGAAAAAAACACAAAACAAAAATATGAAAGTAAAAATATTATTTAATGTAAAAAATTATGAAAATCTAATAATAAAAAAAAATAATAATAAAACTTTAAACTTCGAAAATTTTCAAGCAGATTTTTTTTTAAACAAAGCCTGCTTATTTCAACCAAATAAATAAAAAGTAGTGTTTAGTGTGTTTACATAACACGATAAAGTAGAATAAACATAAATATTTCTTGCTTAAAAAACAAACAACACTGATGTGTAGCCAGTTAACATTAACGTGAATCTGGCTACACATCAGTGTTGTACAAGTGCACAAACATCTTAACTTATCAGTGTACAAATATCAGTGTATCTTATCAGCATACAAATGTCAGTGTAATTATGTGTAACTTATCAGTGTAAAGTATAACTTATCAGTGTACAAGTATCAGAGTACAAATATCTTAACTTACAACGCGTTGCAAGTTAAGATATTTGTAAACATTTTTTTATACTCTTTTGTGTATACTATTTATAACTACTAGTAAACACTATTTTTACAAAATATATTTTATCAACCATAAAATCTTTTAAAAATCTTTTTCAATATAAAGTGACAAGTAAATAAAAATTTTGAAACAGAAAAAAATTCCATAAATGGTCCTAAGTGTGTTAGATCCGTATTTAGCTATTTAGATTTTAAAGATAATTCATTATTTTAAGTTTAATGACTTTTTGAAAAGTTTGGTACAGTCGAGTAGACTGTACTAAACTTTTTTTCAAGTCATGTGACATAAACTGTGTAAATTAAATCAAAAAACCATTGTCCTACTGGGCAATGAAGAACTTTAGATAAACTGGCGCTGCTCGATTTTCTCCCCCTCACTCCCCCCTCCTCCTTATTTTAATGATTGGTTATGATCATGGCAATACTTACTACAGGTCTTCCCGTATTTTTTTTTTTTTTAGGTGCCCCAAGAAGTCCTAACGGTCTTGTCACAGAGCACCGTGGAAGTGCATTTAACCGGGAAGTTCACGCCTCCTTCCTTACCGTGACGCGAAAATTTGTCTAGAGCTCGTTTCGAACCTGGATCTCCTGCTTATAAAGCAAGCGCTCTAACCACTGCGCCACGGCCGCACTTTTTAATTGGGGGCGGACAATTTTACGGAAAAATATATTTTAGTTCAGTTTTTTTAAAGTTTGATTTGTGAGTAGTTGACTTTTACAACAAATGGTTAAAAAGTGCTACGTTCCTGGGTGCAGTGGAAACTATGACGCTAAAAATAAAGTATGAGTTTTTAGGCTTCCCTCCAATGAAGAAGAAAGAAATTGTTGGATAAATTCAATTCCAAGAGGTAACTTTTTAAATAAACCAGATACTGTTGTCTGTAAAAGTCATTTTCCAGAAAATTTTTTAAAAACTATTGTCAATGAGAAAGTAAAACCAGTTGGATCTCCTTCAATTTTTCCAAACATTCTGCATAGTTTGGTACCAACTCAATCTTTAAAAGCTCTTTCATCATAATTCTAATTCTTCAGAAATAACTCTCTTAGGAGAATCTAACAATCAAATATCACCATAAATATTTTTCACACTTACAATTTTCCAAAATTTAGCAACTTTTCTATAAAACAAATGGTTTTAATCATATTGCAAGAGTGGATAATTTTTGAATAAGTTTTAAGAGCAGCTATAGTTTCATCGCAAAATACTCTTGAACAATGTGATGTTTTTTGTCTTTTAAGGGGTTTGGATGTATAGCTACAAAATCGTTATGATAGAATATAGTATATTCAATATACCAGGCCAGTAGGAACAAAAATTATATTGGGGGGGGGGGCAGTACTACCCCAAGATAGTTCTACGGGCCTTTTTTTATTTTTAAGTCATTTTTTTAGTCAATTTCTTCAAAATTATATATTTGAAAAGTTATTGAGGGGTAAATGCCCCTGTTGCCCTCCCAGGTTGCTACGGGCCCGATATACTATGCTGATTCAGAATCGTATAAAAAACCTACGTTTGAAAACCTGAGGAAAGTACTCTAATTTGATATTAAAGTATAAAAAACTACATTAAAAATGCTAATACTTGTTTGTTTTGTCAAAATTCAACAGTTTTAACATTTAAAAGACGCCTGGTTTTTATTTCTGTTTTAATCTTAAAATAACTAAAACGGGTGTTTTAATTTTTTGTTTTATATTTTAAAGGAATTAAGTTTTGTCTTAAGTATTTATCATTTTCGAGTTCAATAAAAGTTAAACCCCCATTTTAACTTAAATGTACCGAGCGTGTTAATGTTAAAAAGAAAGTTTTAGATATTTTATCATCATTCATTTATTAACTCTTTATGGCTCTTAGAAGATTGACTATAAATGACAATGACTCTGCTTCCTTAACGGAAATAGGAGTATGGTTTAATAACAATTCGGAGGAAACAATTCGATGGTGCAAAACTTATGGTTTGCTTGCGGAAAATATGAATAGCAGTGTATGTGGCGTACCATGTAGACTGCAAGTGAAGAATGGTTCAGTTGATTAGTCCATTTGGAGATGCACTGTAAAACGCTGTAAAAGAACTTTCATCATTAGAAAAAGAAGTTTTTTTAAAAAATCGCACTTACAATTGTGATAAATTTTAGGCCTGACCTATATGTGGAGTAGAGGTGCTAGATCAAGCCGAGGATTATCTATAAACGATATGCGTCACAAACTGAAGATTGGTGGCGACGATACAGTTATTAATTGGAATCAGTTCTGCCGAAATATTTGTGTTACTTATTTTATAAATAATCCTGATTCTATTGTAGGGTCAGGCTGGCCCA
>NC_088920.1:59937500-60017500 GCF_038396675.1 Hydra vulgaris | reverse complement strand
TCTTGCTTGGCTTCTTATTTAACAAGTTGCATCCATTTACTGTATCTGTCCTATCATGTTATAAAAATTTTATTTATCCAGTTTTTTTCCCTGCACATCAAAAAACCTTATAACTCTTACCCACTTTCATGTTTTCCTTTTTTATACAATGTATAAATTTTAATTCTTCAGTTATCCGTTGCCTAGCTTTTTTTTTTTTACCTAGCTGACCAGGGCCGGGGCCCAGATAACTTCCTAATTGTGAAGCAGTTCCGCTTCCTCTTCATAAATTATATTTACCTTTTTATTTTAATTATAAAATTTTGCTTCAAAATAATTTGATGCATTAAAAACTTGCTCTTAGTTTTCAAAATACAAAATAAAGTTATAATTCACTTAAACTTTCAATTAAAAACCAATGCTCTTTGGTAAAATATTAGGTTATTAAATGTATACTGACCATTGTAGACCGCTGGTTCAGGGGTCTGGCGCGTTTCGGAATATTTTTACTGTTAAAAAGAAATCCTTATAAAATTTTTATAGTAACTCAATGATTTAATTATTTACTTACTTAAAAAGAATTGTTAAAAATATTTTAAACTTTGCAAACTACGCATGAAATGGTTTTAAAAGAATATTTACTTTTTTATTTATTATGTAATTCAACTAGCGTTAGTTTTATTAGAATCTTGTTAAATTAAAGCATAAATACATAAACATAGAACTATATTATACTCTTTTATAAATTGAAGAACATTTGTTTCTTTATTAATCATTAGTAGTAAGTTGTGACTTTACATAAAAATGAGTCGCCTAATTTAAAAAAAAATTTTAAAAATGAGAAGTTTAAATTATTAATTTAATATAAATATTTAAATTATTAATTTCTAAATTGTTAATATTAATTTAAGAATGTATAGGGCCAAGGACAGAACCTTGAGGAACTTCGAAGGTTACAAGAAATGAAAAAGAGTGCTGTCCATCGAGGGCAACTTTTTTACTATGATTGATAATCATAGTATAAAAGTTGCCCTCGATAAAATCCTACTTAATACACCTTAAGAAGAGAGCTTATGGAAAAGACCAGCATGCCAAACTTTATCAAAGATTTTTGAAATGTCAAGAGTGATAAACTTAACTTCCTTTCAACTATATAATGCACAATAAAACGTATCAGTTATCACCGTTAACAAATCAGCAATAGAACGAGAAGAATTAAATCCATAAGAATATTGATGATTAGAAAGTAAGTTATTATATTCAAGATAAGAGATTAAATATTTGTTAGTTAAAGACTCAAAAACCTTGCTTATGGTAGGAAGAAGACTAATAAGACTGTAGTTAGATGAGTCAGATCGCTCTCTAAAATATAATAACAGATGCCAGATTTCCACCAGGTTGAAAAACAAGACTCTGATAAGCAATCATAAAATTGTTTTGAAAGTATAGACAACATCTCCGGAAAACACTTCTGCAAGACTATAACAAGTATGTTTTCCTGACAAAAATTTATTTAGTTATTTATTAGTTAGACAAAAATTTATTACAATTGTTTCTAGCAAGAGTAACAGACCTCTGTTTTCTGGAGAATTGTTCTGCTGATAAATATGGAAGTAATGGTTTCGATTGGAAATTGCAGCAGTACAATGCAAGGAAAGTCATGGAGAAAAGTGAGATTTGATTTGGAATTGTTAAGAGAGAATAAAAATTCCATGCCAGCCTAAATCCAAAAAGCTACATAAGAATAAGTGGGGGAAAGGAGGTATAAAATTTAAGGGCTTCTTTGTTCTCAGCTTTTAATCATCGCGTTTTTTGCAAAGCATCATTATTTGACATAAGTAAACATAAAAATGTTTGGAGTTAGCTCCATTTCTGAAAGTTAGCTATCTCAAACATCAAAAAATGCTGGATCTGTCACTGATTCAGTGTAATTAATGATTTAACTGCCCATTCATTTATGTGATTCAAAATGCAACTTTAAGGCTTAAAAAATGATGCATCAGCATTTGGAATTGATAAAAAATATGATTTTAAAACTCATTTTAAACTGAAAAGATACGTGCTTCAAAATGCAACAACAACGTTTAAAAAAATAGTACAGTCGCACTTCAAAATAATAAATCGCATGTTGGCTTCTTTTTATTAACTTTAGTGAAATTATATAATGCACCGTATTGTACTGATTCTTAAACAAAGTATATACTACTCTAAATGCTTTTTAAAGTTTTCTACCAAATATAGCAAGGAATAAAATCTTCACAGATCAAAATTTTTTTTTACAAGCATCTTCACTTCCAACAAGGCAGCAAGCAACCATTATTAGAGTTAGAAGTTATTTGAAGAGAAAAGATGAAGTTTATAGAGAAAGATAACGATTGACAGACGAACTAAAATATTGCAAATTATATGAATCAGAAAAGCAACATGAAGGAAGCGAATATTAACAGACTGATATTTGAGGAAAAATTCTGTCTGTTAAAATTCGCTTCCTTCATGTTGCTTTCCTGATTCATATAATTTGCAATATTTTAGTTCGTCTGTCAATCGTTATCTTGCTCTATAAACTTCATCTTTTCTCTTCAAATAACTTCTAACTCTAATAATGGTTACTTGCTGCCTTATTGGAAGTGAAGATGCTTGTAAAAAAAAAATTTTGAACAGTTAGTGAGACGACTTCTTTCAGCATAAAATTCACATTCCACCTTCAACTAGGTTTTACGCATATGAGCAGATTTATTATGCAGATTTATGCTCTTTAGCACAAACTGTTAATTTACACCACAGAATACCAAAAGTTGATATCTTGATCTTGTAAATTTTGAGACTGAATCCCTTTTAGCATTAATTAATTTATTTTATGGTGTTCTAAGAAAGAATTTTCTGATTTAAACTACTCTTCCCCAATATTATTCATAATCTTCAAAACGCTGAGAAATGCTCTAAAAGTACTTAAACTCTATTGATAAGTATAGATTTTTTCTATAAAATACATCCTCAGTTGACACCAATGTAAAAAGTCAAAGTTTGAAGTTGCCTTGAAAAATGTTTTATTTTATACATGAGCCTATTTATTTTAAACCTTAATGTTAAAAGATCTTTTTTTTAAAAGTTATGTTTTTAAGAAATCGAATGCTTTTTTCATCGATTTTATTTTTTTAAGGAATTTGTGTAGCTTTGTCTTGAGTCATTGGAGATGATTTTTTAGTAATACTATAAAATGGTGTTCTTTTAATTGTTAGTTTATATTCTTTGTTACCGCAAGAGGCGTCAATATTACTCTGGGGATATATAAAAAATTGTTTAATCGTTTTATTAATATTATCCAATCCTTTGAGCAATTGTTTCTTTTATTGAAATTCTTTTTGTAAAAGATTTTGAAATTGCTTTATTATTTATTAGTATTACCGAGTTAAATTTGTGAAATGACCAACTTTCCAGAGAACAGAGAAAGGGTTCTCAATTTTATCATTAGTTACATTTTGAAAAATAGTACTACTTACAACTTGAAGCTCTAATTTCTGAAATTTATGCAAAAACTAATCAAATAAAAACAGGTAAACTAAAGAAAAAAAAGGCTTGCCTTAAACTTTTAGTAACATACATACTTCTTTTTTTCTTCTTTATGTAATTAGATTTTTGAAACCTAATATTTTTTTAAAACGTATAATTTTTAAAAGAGTGCCTAAAAAACTTGTTGTATTGTAAGTTTTTTCTGCAACCTTGCCTCTGATATTTAATTTGAACTTTCTTAACTATTTTTCAAAAGATCATCAACATATTTCCATAATAGTAAGATCATAAAAATAATAGTTAAATAATTTGCACATGTTCCAATTGTAGAATCTAGTAGAATTAGTCAAAATAATTTCAGTCAGATATGGGAGCAACAGCTCAATGTATTGTAAGATCCATGTGCAACAACAGATCTGAATCTATCTATTGAGTTTTAGGCACAAAAAATAAGACCCGACCATCAGCAGCTCTACATTGTTTTACAAACATTTTTTTCAAAATTTCCGATCTTTAAATTGATTTACCAGCCTTAAATATATAAATAAGATTAAGTTCCTTCAAATAGTTTTTTAACCACAGTTAAAGTATAATTTCTTTTTAAACTGAAACCACTGTCACCCGTACTCTGTACCAGCTTAGACATAAATTTCTTTTCTACATGGCATACTGCTCTTTACCTATTATCATCAGCAACTCCATTTAAAAAAGCTATAGCATAAAACAGCTTCTAAATGTGACACTTTATCTAATATGTAATATTACAATAAACTAGATGTTAAAACAAGTACTTTTATCAAGTCATAAGAAATAAAATAGTTTGAAAGCGAACAATAACTGAATGTTTGAACTTATTGCATGAAATTTTTGCTACCCCAGATCCTGACCCTGCACAAGTTTTGAAAAATATTGCTGTTTTTTTAAAGAACTAACTGCTTTTCTTATAAAAACTCAATATATATTGAATATAAATAACTAAAACTTAACTTATTTCCTAAGCAAGTTTGGTGTTTTGAAACAAAAAAAAGGTTTAAAGGTGGGGAACTACCATCAGTAAATTTACCAAAAAGCACAGAATTGTCAGCCTTAAGTACTGTTTCTCATTGTCAACATCTAAGATTCTCAATTTCTTTTTGAGAGTTCTTCTTTCACACTGTCTTATTGTTATAGAAACTTAGCTGATTTCAAAAAACATCTTTTTTGTCTTCATTAGACAAGTTATTGAAGAACTTTTTGATAACTAAAGTAAAGTTTTTTGATAACTAGTTTGGGACAAATATACTTGAGAGCTTATTGTGTTTGAGAGCTATTGGTTTTGTTGATTTAGGAAATTAAAAAAAAATATTTCTAATTTAAAAAATACTTGAGAATAAGATTTTATATAAACTTTTATTCTTGTGTTTTTGTAAAGAGCATTGTTAATCCTTGGTCATTCAGTTTAGTTACTTGCAACTACTAGAATTACATCATTTTAGCTGACCCTTATTTTTTTGAAAGCTGTTTGTTACATTGAAAGTATGAAATTAAAGGTTATTTTTGGAGCAGCTGATGGTGCCTCTTCAAACAGGGTTTTTTTTAGAATGCTTAAATATAAATTTATGTAATGATTTCAGTTTGAGTTGCTTCTTGCAAGTAAAGTAGAGAAGAAACACCTTATTTCCAACTACTGGAGCTACATAATTTAGGCCGTCCCCTATGTGGTTCAAGATTTGTAAATAAACTCACAAGTGATCACATTAATTCAACACCATATTCAGTAATATGTGTTTATTTAGTTGCTCAAGTGTTAAGTGAAAGAGTTGAAAGAGTTTTAAAGGAATTTGATCCTCCAAAATGTGCAGGAACTGCTCAATTTTGTCTCATGATGGATAAATTTTTTGAATGTTTGAATGCTTTAAGTAAAAATAAACCTGTTAAAAAATTAAAAGAAATTTTAAAACGATGTAAATCTGTTAATTTTGTATCTTGCTTGGGAGTTTTCTTTCATACTTTAAAATGGAAAGAGTCTATTGACAATTGAAATGACAGGAATTATATTGCTAATGCTAAGATTTAAATGTTTGTTTTTATGCAAACTTATAAAGTTATCCAGATAAATGTACGTTCATTCAAAGAAATACGTAAGTTTCTCTTTAAAACTCCTTCCTTAAAACTTCCTTATAATCCCTCTGAAAGATTTTCTCTAGACGGTTTAGTAAATTTCTTTGGAAGGAAGCATGCTGTTGGCAGCTGACGTGATAAACCTTCTGTCAAAGCTGCTGGGTATATTGACAATACTTTCAAGTCACAGTATTTTGTACAATCAGGGGTGGGTTTTTGTCACTCGCCAAGGAGGGGGCTAAAAAGGAAAAAAAAAAAAAAGTCAGCTTATTTTCATTTTTAAAAAAATTTCTTTCTTTTAATTTTTTGTACTTCAGTATAATATAATAGTCAATTTCATTCGTCAGTATAATAGTCCAATTCTGTATAACAGTCAATTCACAAAATAATATTTTAGAAAAAAAGTCCCAAGGGAGGGGGGGGGGGCTACTACCCCTATGGTCTCCCCCTCCCTAAAACCTGCCATTGTGTAAAATCTATTGTTAATAATGTTCAATGTCGATGTTATAATCTTAATGAGATAAACAACTCATCATTTCAAAAAACGATAAAAAAATCTGACAATCTAATTAACTTTTTCGAATAGTGACTACAATCCTGATTAAACAGCCATTTTAATAGCTATTTAAGTAAAATTTAAATAAAGATAATTACATTATTGGCAATTAACTTTTTGTGCTTGAGTCAATAGTTTTTTTTTTTCTATATTTATTTATTTTGTTTAAGCAAGCATTCTTTTTTAATTTAAGCGAGCATTTTTTTTTCATTTAAGTAAGCAATTTTTGATAAATTACAATGGTACTCTCTGGTGCTTACCATAGCCATAACCCTTTTATTGATCCCTACTCTACACTTGTATTGAATACTTGAGGCTTTTACATTAAATTAGGCAAGTTATTCCTAATTTATGTTGATTATCTCCAAAGTTATGCATTAAACAGTATTTTTGCAACATTTGCAGCTCATAAAGAATGTATGCAGGTATGGGGATGGGGTCCATAAATTAGCATGCAGGTATGGTGGAAAGAGCATTCAAAACAGCAAGTACATACACAGTTTGACTATCTTGGTTTCTTTTTTAACAAAAGGCAATCCATTTTTTTATTTTTTTTTAGTGTTTACTTGTCTGCCTTATAATATAATACAGAAAATCTTGAAATAGTAAAATATTTTGATTAGAGGCTCCAATACCGATCAAAAAATCAATACCGGTATTTCGGTATTATAAAAATATAATACAGGAATACCGGTATTAAAACCGGTATTCCGGTATTTAAATATTTTAAATTTTTAAAGCAAAGTAAATAAATTTAAGAATCACGAAAACTTGAAAAGAATGCAAATTTATTGATCTATTTGGTAGAACCTTTATCTTTTATTCCATGAAAGTAACTTCTTAAAAAACAAAGAGCATCCAGAGTTTTGTCGTCCATTCTGCACTGCAAATTGTTTAAAATAATACCTGCAGCAGAAAATGCTCTTTCGGATTCAATGCTAGTTGGCCGAATTGTTAAAAGAAGATCATAAATCTGTTGGAGATACTTTCCTCGCACACTTTCATCTTTAAAGAGACTTATTTCATTTTTTAGACACTTGATTATATCACCAGCACGTTGTGGTTGTTTCCCGACAATCTTATGATTTATTTGTTTACAAATGGCCTTGTACATGTTTTTTTTCATTGATTTCTCAGAATATTTTCCTTCGTCAATCTCAACTTCGCTAGCGTTAAAGTAAAGAGTTTCCCGGGCTCGTTCTTCAACAGCATTACTTTGATTCCAAAGTCCCTTCTGATTTACAATGCCCAAAAGTGAATTGAGATTACTCGCTTTTGATGCACGTGGAAAGTTAAAACTTAATAAATTTGAGTTTTTAATACCATCTTCTAGATCTTTATGCAGATAAGAAATTAAATCGGACAACTGCGTTCTTCTTGCAATAATACGTTGTTTTAAAGCACTCAAAAATTCTATGCTCAATGATGACTTAATTTCACAGTCTGTCAAACATAAACGCCAATACTGCATCCGCAGAAATTAAGTTAGCATCCCTGCAACAGAGTGACTCAACGGCTAATTTTACTGGCAAAAGTGCTGAGATAGTAGCTGAAACTGTTTTAAAATCAGTTTCTGTAAAGTTTATATTAAGTTTTAAATCTATATCTGATTTTTGAATGCATGACTTTAATTTGTAAAAACGTTCGAGCATTGCTAATAAGCTATTCCATCTTGTTTTGGAATCTGCAATTAAGAAGTATTCTTAACGAAATTCGAGCTTTACATAATTCTGTAGTACCTCATTTTTTAATGGTGAACGTTTGAATATTTGCACAATTTTCCTTACTTTTTGTATAAGGGAACCAATTTGATTATGTGTTATAGTCCAATTGGTCCCCTTATACAAAAAGTAAGGAAATCCATCTTGTTCTTATATATTGTAATCCATCACTAATCCTTTCTCGAATGTATTTGAAATATTTTCAAAGGCACCATAGTTTCGTGCTCATCGGCATCTGAATATGAGTTGAAGTCTATTGATTCATTCGAGTAAAAGGTTCTTTCTTCAGTGTTTCTTTTTTATATAGAACATCTACAACTGCAAGTTGAATTGCATGGGCCAAACACAACTGCTTAGCAGCCGGTATTAATTTGCCTATGTTTTGCATAGCTGCTGCACCATCATTTGTTAAATAAACAATATTCTATTCTAATGACAAACCGTACTGATTCAATTTTTCACTTAAAAGTAAGACACATTTTTCTGCAGGTAAACCTCCATTGATTCGGAGAAGTCCGAAATTCCAAAACTTTGACTCCGAGTGAAGATTCATGTTTATGAATCGCCGGTTCTTTATTGAATTCCGGTTCATGAAGTCCACTCATCAAAAGTAATTCTAAAACCTTTTCCATTTAATTTATATTCTGATATTTCTTTAATTACTAACTGCCGAATAGTTTCGCTATAACTAGTGACAACTTTTTGCATAGTTGTGGCGGATTTTGGAAGTTGATCACTTAAATTTAATGCTTTTAATGATTTTTGAAGATCATCGGATGTTATGAAAATTTCGAATGGAAGCCCATCAAGTGCTGTCATTCTAGATAAGATTGCTGCTAGCGAGTCTTCTGCAGTTTTTTAAAATATTTAGTGATTTATGGAGGAGGATAGCATCTCGTTTTCGTAATATTACATCATGCTTTGTTTTTAAATGTGTATGAAGGCCACTTGTTGAGCCACCTGCTGTTTTTATTATTTTTGCGCACTTCTAACACTTTGTACTATGCTCTTTTCTATCTTTGAGAAGAAAAACCAAACAAAATATTTATCTCCACCTTTTGAATGCTCAATAAACTTTTTAATTTCACTTTCCATCGGCTTAATTAGAATATTATCTCAATTTATAAATGTGTCACATGTTTTATCCTTGCAATCTTTTTATCAGTCACATAATGTGACTGATATAAATATTTAATATTTAAATGAAATGAATTTAAATAAATTTAAACTTAAAAATGTTAATTTTTTAAACTTACCAAAGTTGTTCCTGGTAATTATTTTAAAAAAACTACCAATGAAATAGGTATATAAAAGTTTTGTAATTTGTAAAAATGTGAAGTCGTTTTTTACTTTTAGATCCTCGCCGTATAACTAAAAATGTAAAATCAAGAACTCATAAACTAAAGAATGTTTAACGCATTGCTTTAAAGTGTACGCACTTAGCATTGTTTCAAAAAAGAATAAATACAACAACCCATAATTATAAACCTCCTGGGAATTTAAATGATTTTAAAAATGAGTCAAGTAATAATGAGAAGAGTTTCGTCAAAGAGCTGCCAATGAATCAGAACTTGACAACTTTACTTTTATATATTAGGTTTTTACTCTAACAAAGAGTTTAAACACATGGTAGAATAAGAAATATTTTAAAAATAAGCAACAAATGTTTACGAATTTTTGTATATTTACTATTACTATTACTGAAATACGACAATGCGAAATGTCTCAAAAATAGATGAATTTTAATATCTACTTAAATGTTGTAAAAACAATCATTCACATACCAAAATATCGGTATTTAAACCTTTTAATACCGGTATTCGAAACTAGACAAAATCGGCTGAAATCCCGGTTTTTGGTATCCCAGTATACAGGTATTGGATTCTCTAGTTTTGATCTTATTTGTTTTTAATATTTTGAAATTTTACTGGAGGAAAGTCTCGATTTTACTATATATATATATATATATATATATATATATATATATATATATATATATATATATATATATATATATATATATATATATATATATATTAGGGTAGGCCAAAACAAAATTTTCCAAAATTTTCGCTTGTCTGCAAAGAAACACAATCCTTTACACATAGGAATATAAAATATATAAAAAAAAATTATATAAAAACATTATTGAGTGCTGCCGAATTTGATTTGATTATTTTTATTTTAAACCTAAAATATGTCAAAATTGAAATTTTGTTGCAAACTTTCCACTTAGTGAAACAATAGTAGTTTTTAATTCTATAAAAATGATTTGTTAGAAACAAATTTTTTTTAAAAAATATGTAATTATCTTCTAATGCAGGATACTTCATCCTATAAAAAATGTGTTATAGAAGCAGTTTTTTGTACTGCACTAAATCAGCAGATAACCGCTTCTTATTTATATTGCCAACAATAATTCTGTGATTATCGTCACATTAAAAATATCGCTTCGTACAGCTTTATTCTAAAGAATAGAAATATTTCAATCATTAAAAACATTATCACAATCTGTTTTAAATGTTTTGTTTTGTTGATTTTTTTTCTAATTTATTAATTAATTTCTGGTATACCTTTGTAGGTATTTCAAGGTATTCGGAACACAATTTGATTCCACTCTCAGCCGCATCGTTAGTTACCTTTAAACTTTTGACAAATAGCTTCATCTTCAAATAGTTTTTATTCTCTTCCCATTCCGATCAAGGAATTTTGAGCCATTTTCCGTCATCTTTTAAGTTGTGAAAAATCAACCAAGACTTTTTCCAACTATAAGAAAATATTTCAAAACTTTTTTTAATGGGAGAGTTGGTTTACCGCAATTGAAACCAAGTGGTTTTCCATAATCTAACATTTTTTTTACATTTCTTTCTTTATCATTTAGAGAAAGGTTATTTGAAAATAAACTTAATTTAGACTGATGTTCGGTTAGATACCATGAGTGTCTGCTTAAAACTTGTTGGGCTTTTTTAGCGTAATTGATTTTAAGTTATTTACTTTATAATTAATTTTAGAAGAGCTCTGAAAACTAGAGTTCTCAGACCCTCTAGACCCAGCAACAATTCATTCTTTAGTTGGGTCAATACTATTATCAATGTTAAAATCAGTTTCATTGTATATTTTTTTTCTCTTTTCTTTATTGATTCTTGATTTTTCTTTTTCTTCTTTTTTTTTTAAGACTGAATTTTAATAAATTATCTCTCCCACCTATTCCTCCAGTTGTAACTCCACATTTGAGAGGTGCAAACCAGGCAATATCTTCTTTTGCATCTTTACGTGGTCTGGTTTTTTTAACATAATCTTTAAAATTTGGAGAACTGATATCAAAAATATCATCCTTTTTTTTGTGAAATCTAAAACAAGTAAATCTTTCTTAAAAAAATTTTTACATTTAGACTTTGCAAGCTTTCTCCACATATCATGATGGTTTAGAATACTTTCAACAATGTATTTTACCTGCTTGCAAGGAGTATCAGCTTTATCCAAAATACTTTAACAGTTTTTATTGTTAATTTAGCAGTTAACTTATATCGCTTATAATATTTAATTCTATAAAAATTCGAAATATCGCTTTTTTCTTGTTCATCAAGTTTTTTCTAAATATAAAAAATAATTCTTTTTTATATTTAGAAAAAACTTGATGAACAAGGAATTGTTCATTATTTTTAAGTGATACCTTAACAAACAAAAGCAGAAATTCAATTAAAGAACATTATTTTCAAACATGAAAAAAAGTGTGTGTAATACACTAATTAAAATTTGAAAAAATTTTAAAAATATATTATCATAAAAAAATTTGTAGACATCGCGAGTAGTAGGCAGAGAACTGGTATTATTATCTTCAAGCGGGTATCTAACTAAGCAAATTTCATCTGATGATTTCAATGCTTTTGTAGATTTCTTTTTCATTGACTCCACCAGATTGTTTTTTGTCGATTTATATTTCTTTTGTATAAGAGATGCCATTTTTAAAATGAATTAAGACTTTTATGACTATTGAGAAAATATTAACAATTAAAACATGATGATTGATTATTTTACTTTAAAACGAATGCAAAAGTTAATGTAGCTGTAGAATTAGTTCATTTTTTATAACGATACTTCAATTAGTATTATAATATAAATTTATTCAGTAGCGACTATTTAAAAATTGTAAACAACAATTGTTCATACAAAAAAAATTATTATTACTAAACACTATTGTTATTTTAATTAGCGGTTATATCTCGTTTTAACAATTTGTTAAAACACAAGCTATGATAAGCATATCGTTTAGTATAAAGTCTTATTCAGTATTTTAAGCATGTTTTCTTGAGAATAAAAAGTCATTGAGTTGCGAAACTATCTTTAAAAGTGGTAAAATTAATAAAGCATGCGTGAACTTTGTTTGTTTATATAAAAAACGATTGAAATACACCATTATTCGTAAGTAATTAACCGAACAAATTAAAAAACGTAACAGATGTAATGGAGGCTTTGTGTTTATGTCGTTATTCAAATAATTCAAACTTAAAATAAAATTTGGCAGAACTTAGAGATATGCTACGTACATACTTTCAAAATAAAAAATGTTTTTTATAGTAAAAAGAACAATATTTGATGCGTTCAGAACGTCATATAAAAAGTTGGTGTGAAATTGGGTGGGGGAACAAAAAAGGTGGGGAACTTTTTTCAATTTTTTTAAAAATTGATGTTGCTACTGTCATCTACCCACCTTTCCCCACCTTTTTTTTTTTTTTGTGCACACATCGCACAGTTTGATTATCGGTTTCAATTTCACATTGACTTTTTATATGACGTTCTATACTGCTTTTAAACACATTCCAGTCAGCTGTTTCCATTTGTTTATAAACAAGACATTTACAGATGGTTGTTAGTTTAGTAGTTTGTTAATAGATGTTGTTTTTTATCTTTGTTTTGATCCCAGCTATACCGTGTGAAGTGTGAACTCGTTTGATTATTTTTGTTTTCAGTGCAAGATTGTCAATAAAATGTCTTAAAGAAATTTTAGCAACAGTGTAAAGTCAAACAGATATATTTGGATGAAGAATCTACCCTCAATTTTTCTAAACAGGAAAGGGATCCAAGTATTCCATCTGTTGAAAAGCTAACCAATCTCACACGGATGCCGACAAAGCGTCAAATTCTTGGAAACTTCACTTTTCTGTTCAACAGCGAAAAACGGCGACTGGATCGAATCAAAATTTTGAATACGGATATAGAATTGCTCTGGAGGGAAATTCTAGACTTTCCACTATTATCCAGCGCACTCATCAGAAAGAAGCTCAATAGTCTGATTGATCTATATGACAAAAACAAAAAGAAACCGTCTGATAAGTTCACTGCAACACTTTCTCAGTTATTTGATGTCACTAACGTTAATGGAGAATGGAAAAGCACGGAGGATAAAGAGCTCTACCAGAAGCAAGTTAAGAGTGGAGGAAAGATTGGTTATTCAATGGTCAAACAAGCCCCTTTAGAATCAATCCACCCAAGAAAACGAATCCGACTATCAACAACTCTTATCAATCCCAACCCACACAAACACATGAAAGTGATTACAAAACAACTTCACGTTGGCCTAGAATCAGCTGGAAGAAACTCCCAAATATACACCAGGCAAGAACTCACATGCGATATATGATATTATAGCATTATTTCTGATACCAGAGTGGTGCAGTATCCTCGCTCCAGCATGCGACTTCATCTGCTACGAATGGGCAAATGCTTGGTTCCATTCGCAACACTACAATGAAGCGTCCTTTAATGAACTGTTTACCTCACTCACGAAGATAAAATGCAAGAAAGCAGTTAAGTGTTTGGAGGGTCGAAGGGTCATTAATTGACATTCCCAGATCTAACCAAATTGCTGAACGTGCTGTAAAACTGATTGAGGAACTTCATGCGAAATCAAGAAAAATTGAATTTTTGAACCTGAAGTTCATAGCAAAAACTATTTTTTAAACATTTCTTGTACATTTTGGACAAATTGCTAGCTGTTCTGTACCTTATTTGTTGATAAAATTTCCTTAGTTATTACTATTACTCTTTTGAATAAAGCAAAAAACACGTCATTTAAAAAAAAAAATTATTTTTTCACTTTTTCTTCCGAAGAGGGGGGGAGGGGGAGGCTTTTTTTAAAAAAATCAAAAATGCAATTTATATTCTTCAATTACTCATAAACTTTCCTCGATTGCAAGTGGTTTCATAAAAAAAATTTTTTTGTTATCACACTGATATATATATATATATATATATATATATATATATATATATATATATATATATATATGTATATATATATATATATATATATATATATATATATATATATATATATATATATATACATATATATATATATTGATATATATATATATATATATATATATATATATATATATATATATAATTATTTTTAAAAATAACACGATGTTTTTTATTCTTGACATGTTTCGTAAAATTTTATTTACATTTTCAAAAGATTATTTTACAATAATAAAAAACTCTGAAATATGTATTAAAAAATAGAAGTCTTTACAGAGAAATATTAACGGACAAAAAATTATACATAATAAACCAATATATTTATTACAAAATAACTCGGTAAATAACCAATAAAGATAACCAACTGTCAAAAAAAAAATATATATATATATATATATAAATAAACTGACAGTAAAATTAAATAGATAAGTTTATAGTATAATGTAAAGCTTGTTTATTAAGTGAGGGACTTTCCCATTTAATGTGGAGGGCTTCTTTTATCTTTAATTTATGTTTGTTTGGGGCATTATCCAAAATCTCAAAAGAATCACAGTTAGCCAAATTTTTGCAATTAAGAGATAAATTTAAGTGTTTAAATATATGAGATTGTTTATCACTTTTGCGTATATAATCGTTTTAGCATTTTCAGGATCCAAATTTTCAGTAAAACTAGAAGAAAGAGACTTTAATTCAAAGTTTAGTTCCTCGCCAGAAATATTATTTTTTCTATTTTCAGATTTTTTTTTTCAATGCGATGCAAAGAGATTTTAAATCATCATCTTTAACTGTTGAGAGCTTTTTAACATCAGATAAAAAGCTAAAAGGTGCAATTCCAGCATTAAAAGCAATAAATCTATCTTCTATTACAATAGTAGCACATTCAAATATTTTATTAAAATATTTGAATGTGCTACTTTTCTTTTGGGCATAAATGTTTTTCAAAGTTATGTTCAGGTTCATCAAAGAATCTCTTTCTTTTTCTTACTCTTGAAGCAGATTCTGCTGCAAAACTTTCTTTTACCTTTAAAAAAGAAGCAAGTTCTTATGCAATACACACAACAGAGTCAAATTTTTCCTGTTTGTAATTTTCATCAAAAAAATTAATCGTTCTTTCTCTTGCTTTTGAAGCCTCTGAAAAATTCGTTAAAGCTGATTGAAGTTGTTTGCTGGTTAAATTAATTTCGAATAAAACTTTATGCCAAATTACGATAGAACACAAAATCTAGGCCGCATCTTGCAGTGCTTCATAAATTTTTGGCATATCAAATCGAAGAGTTTTTTCAGCATTGATGCGGCTTTCCCATCTTGTATCACTTAACGATTTAACTGATAAAGATGGACACTTTGATTGCAAAATTAACCGTCTTTTTGTTAAAGCAGAAAAAAAGTTGTAAACTTGATCAATTATATTGAAAAACATAGCAATTTTAGATGAACATATCACAGAATCAACAACTACCAGATTTAATATGTAACTGCAACATAAAATATAAACCGCTTGGCTGATTTTTTTAAGAATAAAAGCCTGTACACCATTTCTTACGCCTTTTATATTTGCACCATTGTCATGGCTCTTATTTTTTATGTTTTCCACTGGAAAACTGTTTTTTACCAGAGAGTCAATAATCTCATTTGATAATTCAAGTCCTGTCGAACCTTTAATTAAGTGAAATCCAAGTAAACTTTTCATTAATGTGAACTTCGTTCTTATCCTCTACATTAACATATCGAACCAGCATTGACATTTGCTTTTGGTGACTGATGGTGTACAATTAACAATAATTGAAACATACACGGACTTTTAAACATTTGAGCAAATTTTGAATTTAATGGACTTGCCAATCAAGTCAATGATTTCATTCTGAATATCTTTTTCCAGATAGTGCACAGAACTTGGTTTTTTTTTTGCTCTCAACAAATGTTTTTTCATAACTGGATCAAGTTCAGCCTAAAGTTCTAAAATTTTTAGAAAGTTTCCATTATTATCTTGATAGACTTTGTCACAAGAGCCTCTGAGTGGCAGTTTTTGTTTTGCCATCATAATAGTTAGAGAAATTCTATCTTCTATCGTTGTCCCAATGTTCTACTTCTTTAATTAAGTTTTTATCCAAAATTTTATCAATTAAAGTGCCTCTTTGTAATCTATTTTTCAGATCCATCCACTTGCTGTTGCAGTCAAAATGATCAAGGCTTTTCGTGTCTTTTTAAAATTTGTTAAATATGGCGCCAATCATTACCACCATTTTGAGCCAACATAATAGGATTTGAACAAAAAAGTTTACAACAAAAACAAAAAACATTGTTTGCTCTGTTTGAATAAACTAACCACGTTCTATGATTTTTTTCACCATTATCCATGATGCGGTAAAAATAACGATTTAAAAAACTCAAATTATCAACATTTCTTGGAAAGTTATTAGAATCTTCATTGAAACTGTTAGGACCTTTTATAACAGCATCTTATATGAAATCATTGTTTAAATTTTCCAATCGCTAATATCGTCAAAGCATTCTGAAGTAGCTGTAGTTTCAACCAATTTCAAATTTCCATTGTTTGAATAGTTTCAATTAAATTAGTAGATTCAGTTGATTTGCTTTTATTTCCAGAACCAACCAGATATTGAATTATTGGACTTTCTGTGGCCATTTTATCATGATGAGTTTTTAATAGAAATTTTTCTAAAGATGTTTGATTTGATTTCAATGTTCAATTGTTCCTCTTTTCGTAGGCGTTTTTGTTTAAATTCAAAACCTGAAAGTTTTCTTTTCTTCATTATTTCTTTTAAAAGAAATCAATAAATATTATATGATTTTATAGCAATAATTAAATAAGTTTATATCGAAATAAAAAATAATTGAAATTTATAAATAAAGCACTTTGAAAACGAAAAATATTTAACGCAAAAAAAACTACTTTTAAAGTTTTAATTTCTAAATTAATATATATAAAGAAACACTTTTTTAATTTAAAACGCTTTTCTAAAATTTCTTGTGTAAAAGATGAACGCTTTGTTGAAGAAATGTTCGCCTTTCTTTAGAAATTAATTTCAATCCAATAATTCTTAATGGTTACTTCTATGTTTGGTTACTTCTAAACAATGTTTTGGTTCTAAACAATTATTGGTCAGCGGAAAAATGCACGAACATGATTAATTTTTAATCGGCTGAAACATTTTTAAAATTGTACACTAAAGGGTGGTTTCTATGGATCGGGCTGGCTCTGTTAGCCGGGCTGTCTTACTTCGGTGAGATGAATATTGTTATTAAGTTTATATGGATTTTTTCTAGCCCACTAAACCGGGATGATGATATATTTGAAAAGCTGAAAAATGGATTCCTTACCATTAGTCCAAATTTAACTTTTTTTTAAAATATTTTGTAGTTTAACCACTTTTTCTTATTAATTTTTTATGCTGATTTCGAATTTCATAATGTTTTTACTTCATTATCAATATTTAGTCTTCTACTTCAATTTTAATAAAAGTGATTATTTTGACAAAACAATTTACTGTTAAATTAAATGAAATTATTATTATTTTCAAATATAAGCAATGTAAAACACATGGTAAATATTTTTTTTCATTTTATTTATAAAATATGTAATCACTATGCCTAGTTATAAATAACACAAAAAATTAGACATTGTGCATCATCAATATAGTCTAATATTAATAATAATTTGTTTCAACAATTGAAAGTGCGAAATAACTTTGTGGAAATCATCGTAGGTGATTGTGGATTGATTCAAATTAGTAGCATATTCTTCTATAGACATAAGACGGCAATTTTTGCATTTTTATCAAAAATCATGATTTTAAATAGATTTGATTTCCACAGCAATGACCTACTTGTATCTCTAAATAAGCTACTTCATTCTTCAATCGTTTTTGGCATTTTATCAGATCTTGCTCTTTTTCAATATATTCACTGACATCTGATGCACTAGTAAATGGGCCGCCTTGTAGTTTTAAACAAGTTAAAATAGAATTTTTCCTGGACGCCTGATGTATTTTTCCTGGACGCCTGATGTAAAGCTTGTTGTTCTTTTTTAGTTAAGCCGCTTTGTCTTAGTTGAATCTGTCGCTGGTTCCAACTGTATTCTATACTTTCAATTTTTCTAACAATAGGACCCATTTTCCGAAATAGTTCTAAATTATTTGAATCTTCCATTTCTTAAATGTTTTGAATATTTAAGAACATTACCACGTGAAACTGTTGAAAGTGACGGCTTTTTTCAAAGTCGATCGCTATGAGTTCCACACTGACGTTTAAGTTCAATATTATTTGTAACTGTTTTATCGACTCCAACGACTTGATTAAAAACATAATACTCATCAGGTAATCGATCATTGTTTCTTTCTTCAAACCCATAATGCTTTCGCCTTTGGTGTTGAAGAAATAAAGCTAAACTTTGCCGAACTATATTTGCAAGAATAATGCAATCATCAAAGTTCTTTGATGCGCATTTTCGAACTACATCAACTTCTAAGCCATAATCTTCTTTAATGAGATTTTCAAAAAGTCTCTTTGATACTCCTTGAACACATGGCTCTTTAAATTCAAAAAATTGTTCATTTGACATCATTAGATAGGCTTGCATACATCTTGCTAAAGAATATTTGCAGTTTAGAATGCGTGGCTTTACCTTTAGTTTTACAGAAAAATGGTGAAGTGACTTGCATTCCAAAAGCTACTACCACGACTAAAGTAACTATAATGTAATCAAAGTTCATAGAATCTCGGACTAAACAAGCAAGTTTATTTGTGATATATTTATGTTGGTCTAAAAACTCCTTAAAGTCATCCCAGTGAAAGCAAACTGTAGAAGAATATTTCGAAAGACATTCAAATCGAACATCTTTAAATTCTAAAAGAAAAATATCTTTGTTTTTATGCTGCATAAAAGTTTTAAATTCTTTATGATAATTTCATGGTTTTTGATTAAAACTCGGACCAAACAAGTTTAGTACCCATGATAGAAAGGTTAAGGATAACGTTTCCGTACTTTAGTTAATAGATATATCTAACAGAAAGCCTTTGAAAAGGTTATCCATATTCATTTCATTTTCAATATGGTTTAGAACTTTTTTAATGGTTCTGTCAAAACCTGAAGCTGTATGTGAAGTGCAAAACAGTTGACCAGCAGGAATTTCTCTATCGAGTATATCAGCTGTGATTTTAGATATTCCTATATTATGAACAGTACTGTCAGTCATATAAACATCTACCTTCTGGTATAGTTCTTCTGAGGTGTATTTTGAGGCTTCTTGTAACATTTTTAATGTTGTTTTTATTCCATCTGCAATATTTGCTGTAGTTTCTGAAGCTATTGCTAATGTAGGCAAAAGAAAATAATATTCTCGGTTAATATGTAAACCAGAAGGTGCAAAGGTCCCAACATGCTTTTGAGTGGTAGAGTCAGTTGCGTGAGTTATTATCTTGCCACTATTTTTAGCTTGAACAACTCTGTCTGCAATCAAGCCAAGAGAATACGCGTGCATCTGTTTTAGTTTTTTACGTATGGCACTGCGTGTTGGGAGTGTGTTAGAATCAATGTTTTATCAATAGCTTCACAATCATTTTAATCGTACTAGATATACGGACAGTTTCATCTGGAATTTTCCATTTTGTTTCAAAAATTCGATTGCCGATTACTTTCAGTAAAATTTGCATTTCCCTCGTCGAGAATCCTACTCCATCTAACTCTGCACATGCATGGTAGATATCACTTAAGACTAAGTTTTTTGATTGTCGCAGGTGGAACATAAGTATTGTGAGAACTATCTTAAAATATTAATTTTGATTTTGATCTCGTCATGTATGGCAGTTTTGGTTCACTTACATCAACAAACATAACTTTTTTTTTAATTGGTTCAGTGTCTTTTTCAAAGAACTGATATTTATTTTTTGTTAATTCTTTTTCAAGAAATTCATCTTCGTCTTCAAATTCACTTAACTCGCTACCATTATTAACAACGTACATAAACTGCTGTTTCATCTCTTATCTTTTTCTCCATTTTTCTCTTGTCATTAATAACTTTTTGATGGAAAGTTTTATCAACATTTTGACACGTAAAATTTCTGTTACCGCGCATGTTTTCTAGATACGAGTAGTCTTCAGCATTCATTGAATTACCGAAAAACTTCTCTTGCTTTTCACGACGTTGTGGATTGAAGCAATGTCAAAATGTTTTTTAAGGGATTCGTTCATAGAAATACATCTACTTAAAAACTATCACCTTGCTTGTTTTTGTCAACACCTTTTAAGTAGCGATATTCATTGATTTCACTTTTCAGACGTTTTAAAATGGCCTGATATGATATTGTGTAGATATTACGCTGTCCAATCAATTTCTACTAGCTTCGCAACTCTTTGACAAGCACTTTCAAAAGATAATTTATTGTTGACTTCGATAAAGACGAGTGAAAGAACATCTCTGAGTAAAGGCAACTTTGTATGATAAAATTTATCAACTTCTGGAGACTTTCTAAAGGAGTTTGTTTATTTTGATTTAAAACTATTTTATTATTACGTCTTGTTATAATTTTTTTTATTTTAATTGATCTATCTAAATTTAGTTAACAATAATATAAGCAAAGTATTCTCTAGCAAAGTAAAACAAAAGCTATTTTTTAAGTATATATAAATTTTACGTTTCAACAAAAAAAGTTTTATTACATCTTTTTTTAAATGCAACTATTTATTTCAATTCAAATTTATCCAATCAAAATTTAAATTGCATAAATTTTAACATAAAGTTGTGTAACTTATACGCAAAATAACCGCTGCAAAGATTTTTCTTTTACATTTTTTTTTTTCTTTTGTATCTTAAAAAATGTTTAAATAGAAGTAGAAGGCCAACCACAAAAAATAGAAAAAACTGAATTGTTTTTCAAACTTTTCTAAAAAAATTAATAAAGAATAACTGGTTTGACAAAAGATATAGAATTTTGGTACCCCTTCCCACCCCCCCCCCTCCCCCACCTCCTATTACCATTACATAAACAAGTTCTTGCCTTTACAACATTAAAAATAAGCAATATACAAGCTATAAATATTCAAATTCATCTTTTACAATTTACAATGACTATTAAAAAGAAAAAGGATTTTAATCAGTTGATAATTCTTGATTTATTGAGTTTTAGGTGTCGTATATTAAGAAGATTAAAATTAGCTAAAAAAAAAAACAGGAAAAAAAGAAGCTGCTTGTTCTATTTTGGACGCACCGATTTGTGCTGGCAAAATCTCATATTAAACATTACACCTGAAGAATCTTATAAAAAAACTTTCGATTAGATAAAAATTCTTTTTTTGAACTTTTTATATATCTTGAACCTTATATATCTCCAGATTCTTACTCACCAAATATAAGAGCAATCACACCAGATAAAAGAGTTGCTATAACGCTATACTATTTAAAAGACAGTGGTACATTGAACATGACAGCAAACACTTTTGCAATTGCAGTTTGTACTACTTCAGCAGTCATTTTTGAAGTTTGTAATACTATAGTAAAGTATTTAGGACCAAGGTTTGTTTATTTACCAAAAAATAAACAGCAAATGAGATAAAAATTATCTGAGTTTGAGTCAAAATTTCGAATGATTCAATGATTCAGCCTTTGGTTGTATTGATGGAACTCACATTCCCATTGTTTATCCAACTAATCATTTTCAGGATTATTTTTGTTACAAACAATACTATTCATTACAGGTTCAAGCAGTTTGTGATTGCAAAGGAAGCTTTTTGGATGTTGAATGTACTTGGCCAAGAAGTGTGCATGACGCTGAAGACTTTAGACAACACAATATTTGTATTGATGAAGAGTTAGTAAAAATAAAAGTTGTTAATAAATGAAAAGGAAAGAAATTTTAGAAATTTACCAGATCCAATTTTTTCTTGTATTGACGGTGAAGGTGAAGTTTTTCGAAAAGCATTAACTGAGTACATTAATGAAAATTACGATAAAAAGCAAATTGTTTACACAGAATAAAATCAAATATAACAAAAACATTACTCATCTTGTAATAAAATAAAAAGTTTTTTATATTTTTGTTCCAGTTTTATTATGATTTTTTGTTGGACAAGTTGAACATGTTTAAAAAAATAAAATTTATTATTGTAATAAAACAGTGAACTTTAATTATAAGCTTTTCACAACTTTATTGGTAAATATTTTTAAAAGAGTTTCTTAAAGATTTTTAGTCACAAAAAAATGTATCCATGACTTAAGACTTTTTAATAACACAAATGCTTACATGTCTAATAAAGTTTATAAATAACAACTAGTTAAGCCTGTTTATTTCTATCGTCAATTGACTTTTCGTGGCTTTTGTTTTTCTGAATCCGAATAGGTCGAAAAGCACTATTGTTTTGATAAATAAAATGCTGAGGTGTAAGAGTTTGAACAGCAGATGTTTGTTGTTGAGAGATCAGTGTTCTGGAAAGTAATTCCATAGAGAAACACAAACCCTTGCTAAGGTCACTAATTGATTTACTCTCGAGTCCTTAATACAAGGGTGGGTGGGAATAAACCGGGTGGTGGTGGTAATTTTATTTAATATTTTATAAGAATAATACTTTTTAGTTTTGAGATATTAATTTTTTGTTGTTAACAAGTAAAAATTAATAAACGGGGCGGGGGTCTTAATAAGCTTAGGATGAATGGGAATGTTTCCAAAATTTAATAAGTGTCCCCCCCCCTCTTTGTATTAAGGAGTCGAGAGTACTAATGTCTTTTATGCAATCAGAAAAAGATTCATTGGATTCTTTTATGACTTTAGTTAGATATTTGCGAATCTCTCCATCACTTTTTATTTGATTTAAAAAAAAGTTTATTTCTCTGTGCTGCTGAAAGATTTTTTTCAAGCATTTTTCTTTTATTGTCAATAAGTTTTGAAACGACAGATGTTTTTCTTTTTTTTGTTTTTATTCATTTACATTATCGCTCCAGTCCGAAATATCCTTGTGATAACTGATTACATTTTCAATATTATTTAAAGTTATTTTTTCACTACTTGAAATACCAAATGGTAATGGCTTTTTGTTAGCTGAACCATCCTATATCGAGACAAGATTATCATAGTGTTCAAAAACAATTTTCCCACTGCCACTTCTTGACCCAGAACTACAGACACTACAGCTTTAGAAAATGCTTGTCTAATTTCTTTTGTTTTTTCCTGGATTCTTTTTTTTTCCTATAGAAATAAACTTTTTTTTTTTGACAAAACTCTGTCTTAAGGAGGGCTTGGTTTTGACTATATAGTTCTTTAAAATTTAATGGTAAATTTGGAATGACTGATCCTGAATCCAAACAAGTTTTCATCGACATATTTATTTGCTATATCTTTTCCGATATAAGAGTACTGTGCTTGTTTATCAGCGTCAAAGTCTAAATTTTTAAACATCATAGAGGATTTATATGCCTGTATAGACTTTATTAAATCTTCTACCATTTTTGCGCTCCATATAAAATGCTTGTTTAAACTTTTCACCACCTTTTCAGTTTTATTTTTATATTCGTCAGAATGTTTGCTTAAACTTCCAAAGACATCATTCGCTTTTTTATTTTCTTGAGAATTTAATTCCTGTATTACAACTTCGTCAGAATGATTGCTTAAACTTTCACAAGCTTTGTTTGTTTCATTATTTTCTTTATAATTAAATTCGAGCATTTCACTTAGGTCAGACATTTTTTAGATTGATTAAAAAAAATGACGCATGCGTATTATGAAGAAAACTGTGTCGCGTTGGTGGGATCCCACTCTAAACAAACGAGATCTCAGTTATCCGGGCTAGCCTGTTTGTTATCTAAACAAGTTTAACTTTTATATGTAAATCTTAAAGCTTGCGAGATCTCGTTTAAACGAGCCAGCTCGGCTAAACGGGCTAGCCCGGTTCATATAAACAGCCCCTAAATAAATTAAAGAAAATTTAAAAAAAGTTTTTTTGAGCAATTATTGTTTTTAATATAAAATATTATAGATTAACTCTTATATAAATAAGTATAGAAATTTTTATATAATTACTCGTATAAATTTATATATTTTCATATTCTCAGGAAAATAAAAATTTAATAAAAATTTGGCGCTTTTGTCGCTGGGTGAAAATCACCCGTTGTACCCGCCTTCCGCCGGGCCTAGGTATAAACAACTAATAAAAGTCATTTTTGGCTATATAATAGAATAAATGTCAATACAATGTCATTACAAATATCTATATAAGCAGAATGTTATGCTTTAAGTAACAAAATTTGATTTCAAGGATTGCTTAAATTTACTAAAACTGGGAACATTGCTAATCTGATATTTTAAAACTGCATTTTAAAATATCAGGCTCTGACATTTTAAAATGTCGGATTCGGTTGACGGTAGTTTTGTTATGGAACTTTGGTGCTAGAAGTGCAATATTTTGCTTTATTTACAATATTTCAACTTAGGTACATATTCTTCTACAAAAAATTAGGTTTCTGCTACATAATCTTTTTCAATAAAGTTTTGTATGCATGTAGAAAATAAGTTTTTAAACTTTTCTGGATAGTTTCAAAAATGTTCTCAACATTCCTTCAATATAAATTTGATGTCTTATCAACAACAAAGTTTTTAGAAAAGTTAATTCAATAAAAGCGGTTGTAACTATAAAAAAAAACTATAGAAAAATGAAGTTTAACTCTTCTACTTTTCAAAAAAGTCTATGCTGATATAAAATTCTTAAAAATAACACAACAAAATACATTACAACTCAAAAGCACGCTTTGATAAAATGGTCGAAGATTTCTATTGCATAATCGGTGCCGTAACTCATTGGATACGCACGTACCAAAAATTCTTTACTAATTTTTATCAGATAAAATAATCTTAAAAAGTGCTAGGTTGGCACTAGTAAACCCAGTATAAACTCCTATAACAAAGAGGAATAAGATACTTTTTAACTAAATTAGGCCAACTTAGCATTTTTAAACAAAAAATAAAAGAATGACCCTACCTTAAATGAGAAATAAAAGAACACTCCCTTTGCCCCCTTTTCCACTGAACTTCTATTTTCAATCAAATTCAATCAAATTAGTTGTAATCATTAAAAACAAATTGCAGGAGTTGATCAAGTAAAATCAAAACTGAGGCTATAATATTGTACTATAGAAATAATATAATATTTTCACTTATTATGTAAACTTGTATTTACCTTGAATTATATTATAATTGTTTCAAGTTTGAATCATTTTAATTAAAAAGTTAACAAAAGTATCTTTATCTTTAGTTTAATAATCTAACTGAATTTGAATTATTTAAAATATTTATTGGTGAGGAAACTAAACAACCAAAAACTATTTTTACAAATATAACAGATTGTATTTTAATAATTGCTAAGGCACTTGGCTCCAATGAATTGACATTTACCTAAAATCATTAGTTCAGAATGACAAAGATTTCAGCATCTAAAGAAAATTGGCTATGTTGGCATAAAATTTGAGGCTGGTAAGGAAACCTTGCTTGAAAAGTATATTTTGGATTTTTGTAATCATACAATAAAAACTTATATAATTAAATATATTCTACAAGAATAATTACACAATTTCTATTAAACAATTAGTCAATTGGATTAACTTTTTAGCTGCTTATTATAAAATCTTTAAAATTTATAGATTTATTTAGATTATCTGAAAACATCAATTGATGAGAAAAGATGAGCAAGATATGATTTAGATAAAAAGCCTTTAGATAAAAAAGGATCATAAACAACAACTTCATTGAACCGAAAAACTATATGTTTTGAATATGAATGATGTTGTGATCTTGAAAATATTAGTTTAACCAAATTATGGGGATTTTTGTTCATAAAATCTCAAGATAAGTGTGAAAAAAGATTATAACCAATATCTCAAGATATTGGTTATGATCTTTTTCCTGAAAAACACAAGGATAACTCTTTTAATAAGGTTCCCATAGAAACAGCTATAGAAACATGTCAATTTATACAGACTGAGCTCTGGGTATTCATATAGAAACTAAAAACTGCTGGTTTTAATATATTGCCTGATTGGAAATATTTTAGAAAAAACAATCTGAAGTAACACCAATTATTATGAACTATCTGAACTTCTGGTTTTTACTTCAGTCAGTTAAACTGATATTAATTAAACTTCAGGCTGTCAAACTGATAGTGCAAAGGATATTGAAGAACATTTTTTTAGATTTAAGTAGTGATAATATGCTAATTAAAATAAAGTTTGGATTTAATCATAGTGGAAGCCATACAATATTTAATCAAAAAGATAGTGTTAACATTAGCAATATTATACTAACAATGTTCTGTTTACTTTCACACAAAAAATGCAGGTTTGTTAATATGGTTGCAAAAGTCACCAAATGCCCCACCAAGTCACAGAGTGCTGAGTTTTAAAATATGAAAAGAATCAAGAGAAACTCTTCAATCATTGTCTGTCTTTAATTCTGACATTAAAGACTTAAAAAATAAAGGTTTTCTTATAAATAAAGAGGAAAAACAATTTAATGTAAAGGTGGTAGTGCAGTCATACATAAAGGGTATGAAAGCAGCGAATCTTTATTCGGAAGTTTGAGGTGTGTAATGTAATCTAGATATTGAAAAAGCTGAAAATGGTTTATTAATTAATACATAACTATTAATGAAATGTTTAACCAACTTGAACAAAAAGATGGTTCTTTACTTAAAAAGAGAAATGATTATATCATAAAGGCCGGACAAGTTTTCCAACCTGTGATGCATAGCCAATGCAAATAAATTTCTTTTAATCTGTTCATATTATTCTAAATTCATGATATGTGAGCAATTATTATTAATAAATTTACATTAAAATTTAACAATTATTGATAATAAAATGACATTTTAAAATTTACTGATATTTATATAGATTCTTCATGCTTCACTGCTTATATTTGACTATTCCAGAAAGATTGTTGTACGGGTGAAAGCTAATGTTTTAGATTGGTCTGAGTTCTCTTCCTGTGCTTCAAATTGATTTCTGAAGCAAGCAAAGACTTCATTACAAACAAAGATATTTAAAAAAAAACATATAAAATGGGACTACCTTGATACAACTGGAAGGAGGAGCAACAACAGCAGGTAATATGGCTAGAGAACTATTGTAAAAATAATCAAACAGGGATTTAATTATTGCATAATTGCCTGTTCAGTATCATGCAACATTTCAAAGATTTAGATCGATGCTCACAGTAATTCTTCAAGTATTTTCCCCATAAATAAAAATTTATGTGGGTCTATATAAAAGTTATTGTACAGGTTTTTATATATTATATAGTTAGCAAGTTTCCTCCTGTTACACAAATAAATTTACCTGGACCGTGGATCAGTATAGCACTATCACTACACAAACTAATTAGTCATTCTTAGAAGCTAATTTTGAATAACAAGAAAAGAGTTGTGGGAAATCTTGACGAGTCAGGGTTAAAAGGCGATAACGAAATATTACGAATAATATCTACTCAACTCTCAAGAAAAAACTCCCTAATTGTCAATTTAACAGACACCATTAACTGAATGTGGATATCATCTGATCCAATTATTTGTGACAAGAGATACAAGTCAAAGCCATTCAGCAAACTTGTAATGAAAGAGGACATTATGATATGTATTGTCATAAATAAAATGTCTCTAACAACATTTTATCTGAAGACGACACACATTTTGAAATGTTAAGATATTAATTTACGTATTAAATTATGTATTTTAGTACTTCTTTTGATAATTTCTATTGTTTTAGTCATTGATTAAATATACATACATATTTATATACATTTATATGTATTTTTGTTTTAACCAATGAAAATGAAAATTTTATGAAGTTTTAAATAATTTGTTTTTCCATATTTTGACCTAAATATGCTGCAGCAAAATTATTTTTTAGTTTTTCCAAAATTTATACATAAAAACCTTTCTGAAAAGTCCTTAATCAACCCCATAGCACTTTTAATTCAAAAGTTATGAACCAATGTTCATTCAAATAGCTATTTGGCTCGCTGTGCATTATCCCCTTTTTTTAAGGGAAATTAGTATCTGGAAAAAATTTTATCTTAAATAAGATCAAAATATAATTTTCGCGAATATATTTAATTTCATCAAAATATATTTTAACTCAAAAGATATGGTCAAATAAAGTTTATAAACCTCTATTTAGGGGGTTATAAATTAGGAGAAAAAAAAAATGTTTTTTAAATTTGCATTTAACGGTTTCTACCTCTTATTAACCTATTTGAAAAAATGACTTAAAAAATACCTTTTGAATTACACTGTATAAAAATTGTATGTTATAACTTAATCTTTAGTTTAGTTTTGGCAACATAATTTTCCACATTTTTTTTCAAAAGACTTTTTTTTCCCCGCTAATCTGATAGAGCTTATTGATTGTTAATTTACTATTGGAAAAAGGTTTATCAGATAAATATTTGTTTTTTCTTTTAAAAATTGTTTTCATAATAATACCTAATTTTCTTGCATTTTTGAACTTGAATTTAATTTCATACTATTAAAGTTGTATGAAGTCAAGTAAATTAAATTAATATTAAAAATAGTATGAATTTAATTTATTGTGGCTAAGCTTAATGCTCAGGTGCAATAAAAGTTTTTAGGTTTAATATAGAATCATAATAAATGTTAAACAGACTTCGAACATTTTTGGGCTTATTTTAAAAGTCACTCGACTTCACGATAAATAAATGTTTTTAGAAACCAATATCAAATCTAGCACTAGTTAAAATTTATAACTTGGCAAAGAAATAATCAAATACAATTTTGTTTATGCAATTACTAAATAAGTAAAAGAAATATTATCTTAGTTAATAATCAACAGGACCCTAATCTCTATAGCCAAAATGAGAAAAACACATTTAAAGTTTTATAGCACTTTGTGCTACTGATCGCAATAGGAGCCCCGTTGTAAATCTATTTTTTTTTTCACTTTTGGGTTTTGGAGTTTTTAAAAAATATCAAAAACTCTTTACATATATGTGTTGGCTAAAATCAGCTCTTTAACACTTGTGGTTTGTGTACAGTGACCTAAAGTATAGGGTATGGCACTAGTTAAAACTAATTTAATATAAAAAATCATTATATTAATGCACAAAATAATAACCTCTCATTTTTTTTATTTAATAGATTTAATAATTGGAGCTGGAAAAGGTGTAATTTCAGTAATAACTGGACTTCGTGATGCAGATTATTCAAGTGTTGTGACAGGTTCCTTAAATATAATTTCTTCTCTACTAATGTTTGGTGGTCCACACACTGCAATACTTGGATCAATTATTTCTCTTGTTTCATTCAGTTTGACAGTATTTATGTCAAAAGGTTAAATTTTAATTTATTTATTTATACACTAAGTTTATATGAATAAAAAACACAAAACTACAAATTTATTTTTTATCTAAAACTCCTAGTAAAAAAAATTGTGCAATATCACTTTTTCAATTAAAATAAGATCATATATATATATATATATATATATATATATATATATATATATATATATATATATATATATATATATATATATATATATATATATATATTTATATATATATATATATATATATATTTATGTATATATATATATATATATATATATATTTATATATATATATATATATATATATATATATATATATATATTTATATATATATATATATATATATTTATATATATACTATATATATATATATATATATATATATATATATATATATATATATATATATATATATATAAATATATATTTAAACAATTTTAAAATGTATTCTGCAAAATAGAGTGCCTAATGTTCTTAAAAAAAACAGAGCAATTATAAATTAGTAGAAAATCACTTAACAAAAATTTTTCTCATTTAACACTGTGTTTCATCAATAAAGACTCATCAGCAATAAAAAAATTGCAATTTTCTTCAGTTTTTTCATTTAGGATTTCTTTTTTGTTTAACAAAGCATTATTGTGACTTTTTATATATTCTTTCCATATATTTTGTACAACTGAAGCTAACTTTAGTTGTATTTTGGTTAAAAGTTTTATGTAATTAATTAGATGGCGGGAAATAGTTATCGACCATTTTTAAAAACACTTTTCCTATGTTAGTGGAAATATTTTTGCTATATGGGGGGTTGAACAAAATTGCATTTCTAGTACTATTTCGCTTTTTTGTATTCTTTTTTTCAAGGTCAAATTTTTGTTCAAAATTTTCAAAACCACTTTTTTTAAGGGCATCTTCAAATATTTGTTTAGAGGAATTGAATACATTTTCAACAGAGGAGTTTTGGTTTAGCCTGTTATTAATTGAAATTGGGATTTGTTTTAGAATTTGGGGTGGATGATTTAAGTTAATATTAATTTTCAGAGAGGTTAAATGTGACATCAAAAAAGTTCACAATTTTTAAATTTAAGTTTATTTCGATTTGAAAGCCAATATTTAAAAATATTTTTATATCTTTTCTAATTTTATTGAGCTGCGGACCAGATATTTTACGCATTACTATTGAACCATCATCGTGATAAAGGCCTAAATCATTTATATTGATTATTTTACTTAATAAATCTAAAAAGTATAGTCCAACAAATTCACAAATCTCTGCTCTGTCATAACTGCCCATATTGACTGCCAAAGCAGTCATGCATCTTTTTCTAAGTTTTCTTAATAAAATAAAGTAAGTTTTTTCTAAAATGTTTAATTATACGAATTGTTTCTTCAGGAATAACTGTGTAGCTTTTTGCAAATTCAATTGTTTTATCTAAAAGTTATTGAAGGGTAAAAGTCATTAATATTATAATGAATAAATGTGCAGTCATTTTTGTTTTAGATTATGAAGAACTAATTTATAACATCAGTGGTATTTTTCCACTATTGGATATTTAATTTATTTCTAAGAATATTATTAATTTTGTCCAATTTAATTTTGCTTACATGTCCAATCTCACTTTTTGAGGGAATCAATAACCTGAAGGAAGTTTGTTTTGAAAATTTGGTTTATGGTCTTTTAGTGTTACAAAGGCTTGTGTGGGGCTGTTGATTTTATTCTGTTATCAAGGTTTATTTTTTTAACAATACTTTGCGTTTCTAAATTAATTTTTAGGGGCTTTTTCATAAGAACTAGTAATATTGTCACGTAAATTTTTTTTTATAGTTTTCTGTTGTGAGTTAGTAAATGTTATTTGTTTTATCAGCAAAAACCAAAATATTAGGGTTTGATTTAATTGTTTTAACATATATATTGTTTCATCAATAAAGACTCATCTTTCATCTTTGATGAAACACAGTGTTAAATGAGAAAAATTTTCGATAGGTGATTTTCTACTAATTTATAGTTGCTCTGTTCTTTTAAGAACACTGAGCACTCTATTTTGCAGAATACTTTTTAAAATTGTTTAAATATATATTCATTTTAAAATTGTTTAATATATATGTTAAATCACTTAAAGAAAATTTTTCTCATTTAACACTGTGTTTCATCAAAGATGAAATATGAGTCTTTCATCTTTGATAAAAAACTCATCTTTCTTTTTTTTGATGAAAAATATAGAAAGAATTATAAAAAGTCACAATAATGCTTTGTTAAACAAAAAAGAAATCCTAAATGAAAAAACTGAAGAATATTGTAATTGTAAACAAAAACAACAGTTTTCCAATGAGTGGAAGTTGTTTATCAAAAAATGTGGTATATAAATGTGTTGTTTCCTCTAAGAATGTACCTGATAAACAATATATTGGCATAACAGAGGGTGAATGGAAAAAATATTTTTTCTTTTAAAAATAAAAAGTATTCAAAAGACACCATGCTGTCAAAATGTATATGGGAATTAAAAGATAAAAATATTGCTGATATTATACTGAATTGGTCCATCCTTAAAACAGCGCCTGCATATAACAATATTTCCAAAAAATGTATACTATGCCTACAAGAAAAATTTGAAATAATTACACATGCAAACCAAAAATGTTTTTTAAACAAAAAAATCAGAATTAATTTCTAAATGCAGGCACGAAAATAAGTTTCTCCTAAAAAACTGTAAAAATAAATGAGCTCAAATATTAGTTAAATAATGTCCCCCTTTTAAAAAATATATTTTTAAAAAAGCATAAGTGATCATTTCCAAAGAATTCTTTTTTATAAAAGTGTCAGCAACCTCCACAAATGTGTGAAAGTTTGCAGTTGTAAAGACATTTGCAGTTGTAAAAAAATTTTCTTAAAGTGATTTTCTACAAATATATATATATATATATATATATATATATATATATATATATATATATATGATATATATATATATATATGATATATATATATATATATGTATTATATATATATATATATATATATATATATATATATATATATATATATATATATATATATATATATATATATATATATATATATATATATATATATATATATATATATATATATATATATATATGATATATATATATATATATGATATATATATATATATATGTATTATATATATATATATACTATATATATATATATTTTTATATAAGTATATATATATGTATATATATATATATGTATATATATATATATGTATATATATATATGTATATATATGTATATATATATATATATATATATATATATATATATATATATATATATATATATATATATATATATATATATATATATATATATATATATAATCTTTGTATAGTAGTTGAAAGAGATTGATAAAAAAAGTTTCTTTAAATAGTTTTTTTAACATCAACAATTAATAAATATTTTAATGTCGTTTAAATGTTAAAACAATAATCAACTATGTTCACATTTTTAACAATTTTCTTGTTTAGTTTAGTTTAATAAAACCTAATGACATGTAATTTTTAAATTTTTTTTATATATGACCCCTTTACAAACCTTTTAAAACGTTTTCCTTAAAATAAACCTAAATAAACTTTTTACGTATATCTATTAACATATTTAAGTTCATTATTTTATACTAAAACCAATTAAAAATTTATTCAAAAGATATTCACTAAACAAGATCCCCGATTTCCCCATTGATAATGGTATTTTTCTGTCTAAAATAATGAATTTTTAGATCCAAACTTTTTAATTTGAAATGTATTTGTAATATAAATTAAAGCATTATTTAAATTTTCAAAAATTTGGTTTTTGAATTGCTTTCTTATTTATCTGTGGAAGAATTTTTCAGTGGGGTTCTACTGCACGTAAAAGAAGTTCTTTCTGCTCTTCATCTTTGATTATAGATTTTGCATCGTTTTGAAATAGTTTTACAACTCGTTCTGCTGTATCATTTACAGGTATTATGCTGTATCATTTACATTGATTTAATATGCTCAAACATTTGTTGAAAATTTGCGTTAGCTTTCCAAAACTTTGGGGATTGGGGTAACCAACCACCAACTTTGTTTGAATATACAAATAAATTTAGAATGTTGCTTGATTTTGGTCCTACTAAATCAGTTAAACTAATACTCAGTTTCCAAAGAGGAAATTGTGGAAAGCTTTATACATGTTCCCAGTTTTCTTTTATATTTTTAAGAATTATTTTAACAATTTTAGCTTTATCATGATCAGACACTTTATCAAAAAATAGTGAAAGAGGAGACATTTCTTTGGTTAAATACCAAAAATGTCGATTAAATGTTTCGAAGGCAGCAACAGCAACATCATTGTCAATTTTTATAAAAAGAAGCATTTCTTTGTAGAATTCTAAGTCATTAAATGATGCATCAATTGTTTTGTACATGTAAACCACATTTTCACATAAAATGACATTGTAAATTTACGAGACTGTGATAACTTATTTATATAACTTAAATATAGATAAATATATGAAACTTTCTTTATAATCTGTCAATTCAGCAAAAGCAAACATTTTTGATGTATACAAAGTTGTACACAACTATCTAGCATGATGGAAAGCCCCAGGTTTGCTCCACTGTACATTTATTTGTTTTGCATTCAGTAATTGCAAAGCAAATTGGCAACATTCTTGATAATCATCTATTAATATTTTTTGAGACTTCCGGTTAAGTAAACCAGACAAGAAATTTTTGCTTCTGCTTGATTGATCTTTATTACTGGTTCTTCAGCTTTAATATTTCTCAAAGTGAAATCTGAACTAATGAAAGTTTAGGCCATACATCATTTTTAAAGTGTCTAAATGGCTCATAATTTGGAGATCGACATTCTCCAAATATTGTTAAATAAACAGATGACAATACTGTTTCTAAGATATGGTGTCTGCAGGCACATTAAAGTAACTTTTTGTTAAAGTGTTCTTTGATTAACTTTGCAGAGCGATTTATCCATTCTGAATTTGTGTCAAAAATCATTGCTACAAGTATTTTTTGTAGTTTCCAGCCCTTAACAGCATCTATGGTTGCTGTTGCCTAACTTTTTCCAGTTATATCAGAAATCCTGGACACACACAGCAATTTTCTTTCAGGTGCACTCGGTTTTCCTGTTAATACAATACCATTAGATCAATAAAAAAGCGTTCTATTTTAACATCTACCTACCTTAACATCTACCTGAATGGAAGAGTACCTGGGTGAAATGAATGGTTTTTTCAACCGCTAAAGAAACTTTAGGGTGTTCTAATGTCCTAATTTTTTTTCTGTTTAGTAACAGCAATTTCTTCCTTTTTATTGGATTCTTTATTGTTGAATTCTGGCAATACATTGGATCTATCTTTTTTTATATTTTCCTTTTTTGATTTCACTTTTTCAATAGCTTTTAATTTCTGTGATTCTTTTTGCTGCTTTCTTTTTACTTTTCATAGTATAACTCTTATCTAATGAACCCAAAAATTCCTTTTTTAGTTGACGCTGATCTGATGAGAAAATCTAAATCTGATAATTGACTATTGATGTCACAAGAGGTATCTTTTCTAATCAAATCTTCTGCATTTGATGCCGAAATCTTAAACAGAGGTGATAACTTATTAGTAAAACTCAGAAGGTTGCGCCTAATAACATTTTTTTTTTTCATTTTTTAACACGTTCCCTCTGATATGTATCAGATGCAGTATCATTCTAACAGTCTATATTTTGTTTTGTTTGAATTTCTGCCATTTTTCAAAATACGTATACTTTTTGGCAAATGGCAGATGCAACTACTTTCTTACCAGTTATAATGTAAGATATAAATAATGGCGTAAAACCTCAAGTTTCAACTTTTTCTCAAGTTAATATTGCCCATATCAGATTGAATTTTTTTTATATATGCTATAGATAAAAAGCAAATAATTACAAATATTATAAATATAAAGTTATTTATAATAAAATAGCTGCATTCATAGTAAAAAATTTCATTATCTCAAAATTTGCATATAATTTTTATAATTCAATAATTTTTGATAATGGAATAAAAATTGATTCTAAAGTTAAATGCTTTAATTACATTTACTAATATCATCTGATACGTAGTGTTGAATTATAATGGCATCAAATTTGATACAAAACATGTTTAATTGGAACATTACATATTTAGCCTAAAATCACTGTTTAATGTTTAACCGTTTTTTAAAAGTGGGCGGCAGAGGAGGCAAAACTTTTAAAACAGAGGCGGGGAGGTTAAATTTTAAAATTTTTTAAAAACCTTATTTTTGCTTTTAATGGACAAAATGACACACAAAACTTTTTGGGACACTCCAATATATATATATATATATATATATATATATATATATATATATATATATATATATATATATATATATATATATATATATATATATATATATATATATATATATATATATATATGTATATATATATATGTATATATATATATATATATATTTATATATATATATATATATATATATATATATATATATATATATATAAATGTATGCGTATTTGTATATATATAAATATATATATTTCTTTTTATATTTTCTTATATAAATTTTCTTTTTTTTTCGATTTTTTATATTATATACATAAAATCGAATATATTTTTATATATTTGTAAAAATATATATTCCTTTTTATATTTTCTTAAATACAGTTTCTTCTTTTTTTGAAAAAGTTGTATTTTATAAGGGTAAGCAATTGCTGATATATATATATATATATTATATATATATATATATATATATATATATATATATATATATTTATATATATATATATATCACAAGTAAATATACAAATCACAAGTATATATATATATATATATATATATATATATATATATATATATATATATATATATATATATATATATATATATCACAAGTAAATATACAAATCACAAGTAAATATATATATATTTACTTGTGATTTAAAGTTTCAATATTTAAGGAAGATTGTATTTAAGATATACAATTTTGTAATTGCAATGTTGGGTTGAATACATTTTATTAATGGTGATCCATATAGATTAAAACAATGTGGGTTATTTTTAGTTGATCAATATTGGGTTTAGATCTTTAAAACAATCAGCTTTTACATTATTTTTACGTATCAATTCGATCAATGTTGGATGAAAAACATCACAAGGTGTTTTTAGTTGTGCCTGAATTAATACTTTGATTTATATCATTGTTGAACAAATAACTGTATATTAACATTGCATTTGCATCAGTAAAAACAGCCAACATTCGCGCCATTTAATTTATTCTATGATATTACTCTACAATATCGTAGAATCAATTATATAAAAATTTAAATTTCAAAAATTATTAAAAATAAGTCATTGTCACTAAATATATTTTAATAAAACCTTTATGTTCCACTTTTTTATTGGTGATGAACATATGCATTTTATTCTAATCTAAATCAGATTATTTTTCTCTAATGGCAAATGATATTTTTATATCCCTTCTCCCCCTCACTCTCCAACTTTTCAACTCTCATCATTGTGTTATGAAAAGTAGGTATTAAATGTAAGTAAATAGAGTTCTATAATATAATATAATAGAATTGCTCTAAGAAACTTGAGTGTTGTAGAAAAGTGTAAGCTACAAAGATAAGATAAAAATAGAAAAAAAAAAGATCATATCTTCAACATTTACTAAAAGTATAGAGTGCAAGTTCTATAATTTTAAATTCTTAAAGTTCTTAAATATAATTATTTTATTTTTCAAAATCCATGTTACTATAAAATTCTATAAAAATATTACTTTAAAATGCGTTCTTTCTTTACTTGCTAAGACAAGCTTCAAAAAACATGGCACTTTAGGGTGTCATGTGATAGAAAGTTGTTGGTTAAAATTGTTTATTATAATCATTTTAGTTTTATTTGAAATGAAAACCATAAAAAAAATATATTCACAAGTGATTATGAAATAGAAGCATAAATATTGAGGGGAAAAAAATAATAGTTTATTTACTTTTATAAAAAAAACTTTTATAATTTTAAAATCATAAATGTGAAGACTTAGTCATCTGATTCACCTTTAGGAGCTTTGAGCCTTATACTGCTCAGATATGGGTCAGATAGTTACAATCAGTTGTGTTTAATTTTTTGCTTTATTTTTTGGAAAAGTCTGCTGCTTCTTCAGCATAGCTCCTTTCAGCAGGATTTCATAACAGTAACCCATGCATATATTTAATTCACAGTGACATAAGATAACATGGATACAATTTTATGTACAGATTCTCAGTATTTTTTAGCTCCCTCATTTTATTCCTAGAATCACCTCTGTCCAAAGAATCATATTACTTCTAAGGCAAGTAAGTAAGAGGTAATTACTTGTGATGATTGGAAAAAATTTGCATTCACCTCTTCAATTATTCAATATTACTCAATATTGCACCCTTTTACTTGATTCTTGGGGATTTAACCCATCCCCCTCCTCCTCCTTCTTTATTTAAGAGCGACGCCCCCCCCCCCCAAAGTTATTTATATTTCATTATAGATCATATTATTTAAAATTACTTTATTTTCTTTTGGAAAAAAAGACAATATAATTATTAAAAACATGAAAACATTATGATTCCTGAATATTTTTGAATACTCATTTTTTTCTGCGCTATATATATATATATATATATATATATATTTAATTAAATTCACTGCTCTTAATAATCTTCGTTTGAATATTTATTGCTACATTTCTTAAATAGGAATATTTAAAAATAAGTTATTCGTTTGAATATACATTGCTACACTCCTTAAATAGGAACATTTATAAATAAGTTCCCATATTGCCAAGTCTTCTTATTTTAGTGTTGCTTGAAGTTTTCATTAGTAGTGTTAAAGTCTTGCAATTTAATTTCTTGCAATTTTTAATGGCATGATAAAAACTAGCCTCTGCGTATCCTTATTTAAATAACCTCTCATCAGCATAAAGTAGTGTTTTGGAGTTTTACTACAATTAGTTTAGATGTCACCATACATAGTTAACTCATCAAAATATATACTTTGGCTAACCATCATATTTATATCTTTAAATAATTAATTAAAAAGTATTTTGATTCTTTTAGTAATTTCCACTTTGGTTTCATTTCCGATTTTAGGTGATGTTTGGTAAGCAAGTAAAAATACTGAAGTAAACATTTTTTTTTTATGAATTTGAAATATTATTTGATCAACTAATTTACTTTCCTTAAATTTGTTTTTAGTAAAATCTTTTCTTCATTTTCATAAATGATTTTAAATATGTACATTTGATTTTCAACATTTATAGAAGACAATCTAAACAGAAAAAAAAATAGAGATGAAAAAGGATTTTCTTTTATTATTATATTATTTTATTAAATATATATTTATCAAATTAAAATAAAAATCTTTTTTTATGTAAACAACCTCAGGATTTTTAAAAAGAAAAATAATCTAATCAAAATCAAATAACGACAAAAAGGTTTTTATTTTACTTAATTTATTTACAATATTAATAAAAGTAATAATAAGAATAATTGTATAACAAAAATATATACACATATATATATATATATATATATATATATATATATATATATATATATATATATATATATATATATATATATATATATATATATATGAGAATCCGTTACAACCTAACATTAATGTAATAAAATGTTAATATTAATAAACAATATTTGAACAACTGAGAAGATAACAAAATCATATAATAGTATCAGTTAAGATGCAATATGTTATTATGGATGTTTTTCATAAAACTTTGATTTATTTTAGATGGATTAAAAAAAAGGTTAAACTGAAATGAGGAACTTTTTTGAATAACTAGATTTCATTCTCTTATCATTACATATTATTAAAAATAAGTATATAATAAATATTATATATAAAGATAATATCATTATTAAAATTAAAACAAATGGAGTGCCATACATCAGGTGAGAAGGAAATGAAAGACATACTGGTCTTTTAGATCTTGCTGTGAAAATATTAGCAGAACCATACTTTAGCTCTGAAGAAACATCTTGTGGGGTCATCTCTGTTTGGTTTTACACAACAAGCAATGAGCTGAGTACCATATTGTGTAAACCACAAAATAGCGTCATTTGTTTTTGTGACAAATAGTAAACAATGTTTGTGTCTTTAACAAAAAACATTCCTATAAATGTTATGTATGCTGTAGGGCTTTCATTGTGTATTTTTTAATTACAAGTTTCTATAAATGAGTAAATTGTAACCTCAATTATTTTTTATTATAAATATCTTTCTTAATGAAAAAAATTTACAATCATTAATAGCATGGATCATTTGTGATCCTATACAATTAAGACCTTTTATTTAAAATCATATCATAAATTTATCAAAGGTTTTTTAACATTGACGAATTTATTAATTGTTAAAGTCTTATTTTTTGAGTGCTAGATAAACTATTTCTCTGTTTTCCATTTCTCTCATAAACATTTTTTTTAGCTAAAAAAACACAAGACCAAATTATTTTGGAAGGAGTCAGAAATATCTTTCAGGAATTTGAAGATCAAGGTATGCAAGAGCAAACCAATTTTTATTTTAACCAATTATCTGTTGCAGAAAATCTTATTAAAGCAATCAGTTATGATATAAATGAGGAAGAAAGTCTAGAGGAAATTGAAAAAACAATATTTAAAATATATGAAGAGGAATATTTGGCAAGAGATAAGGTAAATAATTTTTTTTTTAATTTTTAGTCAAATATCAGCTAAGTACAAAAAACTGCAACTGCTCTTTTTATTAGGAAACAAAATCATTTTCTCCATCGGGTATATGTGTATACTTATATTTGTGTGTGACTTTTAATTTAACTCATTAAATTGGTAAGTTTTTGAACTAAGGGTATTTATGGGATGTTTTTTTAGAAATTATGACATATCGTAGAATACAAATTTTCTCTTCAATTTTTCTTTTCTTTTTTTAAAAAATGGAAAACAATGGGCTGTCAAATTATATTTGTGTTCATTCTAATCAAAGAAATTTTTTTTTATGATCAAAAAATATGTATAGATATTGATGACTTGAGTTTAATTTTTTGTGAGTTTAGACTTTTAGACAAGAAATCTTGTTAGAAGATGACAAATATGCATATTTTGCCTAAAGTGCCATTACAAATCTCTCTGTGGAAGTACCCTTTTGTTAATTTAAAAAATGTTTCTTGTATATTGATACCTTAAAGCAAAAAATGTCCACTTTTTGAAGTTTTTGGTAAATGTAAAAAATAGCTTTATTGTCTCCTAAAACTAAACTAAAATTGCTAAACTAAAGTAATACAAATCAAATTTATTTTACCAAGTTTAATGACAGTACAATGCTATAATTGCATATGCTACAATGCTAATATATAGAGGTTCTGCTTTTTTACAAAAAAAAAATTTTTAGTTTTTTTTTTGTTAATTTTTTTTAAACCGTTTTTTAACCTCTGAGTACTATCTGTGCAAATTGCAATTGTTTTTCACACCTTCGTGATTTGTTTGTTTTTTTTTTGTTTTGTTTTTTACTTCTCTTCTAATTTTGCATTATTTTTGACCATTCTTAAAAGCAATGTTTTTGTTTAAGTTTTTTATTTGGGGTCGTCTTTTTTTATTTTTTGAATAGAGGTATAATTGTTTGCTCTTTCGCGTGGAGATTTCTATTAAACATAAAGCATTTTTAAATTTAAATTACTTTAAATCACTGCATGGAAGCCAAATATGTTTTAAAGTTTTATTTGTTTTGATTTACTGATTGGATAAAGTGCATCACAGTATACCTTTAAACTGAATCAAAAAAACCTGTTAGGTTATTACAGTAACTTACTGTTACTCAACTATTAAATTTACTTCATATGCTCAAAGATTCGCAAAAGTTAGCCATACAAATGTTTCTATTTATATCTTATGTTGTTTACACATAATAAAAGCTTCTAACTAAAAATTGATATAACAAGAAATCTCGAATAGAATATAAAAACACGATACCAATTTTAATTGCTGCGGCTTCTGTAATTCACAGTGTCATAGGGAGGATCATTCCTGAAAGTTAAACGTATATCTTGCTACAGTAACAATATTAGATTTAGAACAGTGCAAGTGAGTAAGAAAGTTTTATTTAAATTGTAAACATTTTGAATATTTAATTGTTTTTTAAAAGTAGAAAACAAGATTAAGGGAGCGAATTCCAAAGATCTGATGTTCGAGGAAAAAAACTATACGAATAAGAGTTTTTGGAGCACTTAGAAAAAGGATAAGACTTTAAAATAAATGATTAAATGATGAGTAACACGAGAATGAATTTTAGTAGATGGCACAAAGACGCTAGCTCTAGAGCTGTGCCTATTGTAGTGTTTGTAGAAAAGAGAAAGAGAAGCAACATTATGAAAGTGTGAGTTGACGATGGTTGGAGGTTAGCTGCAAGAGCAGGTCCAAATATATTTACAATGCATTTTTGCACCTTGTCTAAAAAACAAAAAGGGATCATTGGAAGATTCACATCAGATATGGCATCAGTATTCCATACAAGGGCGGTTTGAGGTTCATAAAAATAAAGAGTAGTGGCAAGCATGATAAAAAGATGCAACCTTAGCAGATGCTTATTTTGCAATCGATTTGATATATGGTTTCCAAGAAAGATCAGAGGTAAGAGTTAATCCTAGAAGTAAAAAAAAGAATCCTAGAATGAAAGGTAGATGACTCATAAAGTTAGATAATAAAAAATTTAAATTAAAATAAATAAATTATTTTACTTTTGTTTAAGGAAATATTTTTCTAAAAAAATAACTTAAGCATATATTTAAAATTAAGGAAATATAGTTCAATCTATTAGACCAAATTTTATTCTTTCACTTTTATTGCAAAACAATTTCAATAAAAAATTTGAATGAAAACATCAACTGGAAAACCATTTCAATAAAAAAATTACTTAAACTTTTAATAGTACGCTAGATCAAGAAACAATAAATTATAAAAAATGTGGTATCAAATCTTTTTTTGCTTTGATCTTACTCATTTCAAACGTGTGAAACATGAACATAAAAAAGTGGCGACAATGTTTTAATATATTAATTAGGTCAATTCCTTTAATTTACTTCATTATTTTCTAATTTTTTACTACTTCATTATTTTTTAAATGCGTTTTAAGTTATTAATGTTATAAAACTATATAAAACAGTGTCATGAAGTTGTTCAACATTAACACAAGCTCTTTATATTGTCAAAACAACTTTGCAGATTATTTTATTGTTTTATAATTTTTTACAATAACAATTCAATACTCTTTAAAATTAACACGTTTTATTGTCAGCATGAACATATTAAACAAAGTAGTTTAAATATTAAAATATTTGCGTTTTTACTTGTTTAAGTATCATGTTTAGTAAAAACAATTACTAAAAGTAATATCAAAAAAAGGTATACTATAAATACATTACTTGCTCACTACATTATTACTTGGTCATTACACTTTAACTACAACTTAAACTTTAAATATTAAAATATTTGCGTTTTTATTTTAAGTATCATGTTTAGTAAAACCAATTAATAACAATAATATCTTAAAGGGGATACCATAATTACATGCTCGTTACATTATTACTTGCTCATTACACTTTAACTGCAACTTAAACTTTAAGTTATAACTTAAGCTGTAAATTATAACAATAACTTATGCTATTTTAAACTTATCTAAATAGGATAATTAAAAGAAAATTTTTAAATATGAGAGAATTTATGTTAAAGAAATAAGAATTACGAACTAATGTAGAAAAGATACAACTTTATACTAACGCAACCCCTTTTCCCTCCTTGCTGCAAACCAGTGCCAGGAATGAGAGGGGCAGTGGGGGTGTAAAAAGTTTTTTGTTTTTGCAATTAGATTTTTTTGCCTACTATCATAAACTGATATTTGTAGTTTTTGAAGTAACATTTTTTCTGTTGAGTCTTATCTTTTGCAAAGTTCACCAGACTTACTTGCTCTTTGTGAGACCAATTTGAGTTCGGTTGTCTCATCTTGTGATCTTAGTGTTGATGTTTATCTTCCTTTAATTCTTAAAGACTCCAATAGTCACATGCTCAGCCTAGACATCTACATTTGTAAGAATTCACCCATTTGTTGAGAAACTAGGTTTGAATCCACAGACTACTCTTTTATGTGCTTTCCTTCAGCACCATTTCACTCTATTGTCTTTCTCTTTGTTCTATATTGCTCTCCTTCATCTCGACACTGCACTCTTTTGGATGTTGTTTCTAATCCAATTGATCAAACTCTTTCTCTTTTTCTTTCTGTCAATATCGTTGTTGTTGTGACTTAAATGCTCATCACACTGAATAGTTTGGCTCTAGTGTCAGTGACTCAGTAGGCGCTAAAGCCCACAATTTTTGTTTTTCTCAATCTCTAACACAAATAGTCAACTTTCCACCTCACTTTCCAGACAATATGAATCATTTACCTTCTCCATTCAACTTATGTCTTGTTTCTTATCCTAGTCAGTATTCAGTTTCTCCACAATCACCTTTAGATGCCTAAAGTTTGACCAGTTTGATCTCTCTAAAACTATAATCTCATTCTTTTTTATCATCACAATTTCCTTATGATTGTACCTTTTACAACTACCTTTAAGTTGACTGGGAATCTTTCTGTGATTTTCTTTGTGATGGTCCTTGGGTAAAAATCATTCATCTTCCTGCTGATAAATGTGCTTATTATGTAACTTCTTAGCTTCAAGCTAGCATGGAATCCTTTATTTCCTTTCAATGATTCCAAATCAAACCTCACTCTTTTCCATGGTTTTCCTCTCATTGTGCTGCTGCAATTTCCAATTGTAACCATTACTTTCATATCTATCAGCAATACAATACTCCAGAAAACAGATGTCTGTTTACTACTGCTAGAGACCACTGTAACAAGGTTTTGTCTAACCGTAAAACTTGCTATTCTCAGGTCACGAATTTTCTTATTTCATCTTACAAAATAGGCTCTCATGATGTTTGGAGGATCTTTAACACTAATCTATAACAAGAGGAAATCTGTTATTACACCTTTCTTGTATGGTTCAGATTTTTTCACCTCTCCTACAGACAAAGCTGAATTATTTTCTAAAAACTTCTCATCAATATCATCTCTTGATTCCACTAGTTGCATTTTACCTAGTATAGCCAACAAACAGGTTAATCAATTGCCTGACTTTTGTATCACTCCAGCTCCTTTATCTAAAGTGATTTCCTGCTAAGGTTCTTTTTTAAGCTTGTGGTTCAGACAACATACCTGTTATGATTTTGCAGAAGTGTTTTCTGAAGCTGTTGTCTATGCTTCAAAACTATTTAACAAGTTGTTATTGAATCTTGTTTTCCAGCCTGCTGGAAAACGGTATCTGTTATCCCTATTTTAAAAAATTCTGGAGAGCAATCTGACTTGTCTAACTACCATTCCATCAGTCTTTTTACTATCATAAGCAAGGTTTTTTAGTCTATAATTAACAATCACTTAATCCCTCATCTAATAACTCAATTTCTGATCATCAATATGGATTTCAATCTTCTCGTTCTACTGCTGATTTATTAACAGTAATAACTTATAGTTTTTATCATGCATTAGATACATGTGGAGAGGCTTAGGCTATTGCTCTTGATATGTCTAAAGCTTTTGATAAAGTTTGGCATGCAGGTCTTCTCCATAGGCTTTTGATAATTTTTAATAAGTTTTGAATGACATGTTAATTTTCTCTATAAGCTTTCTTCTTTACAGTGTTATGTTACGGTGTATCAGGTAACGTCTTTAAGATTATTGAATTTTCCATACCAATCATAGTATAAAAGTTACACTACTCTATATATCCTGTAACTTCAGGGGTTCCTCAAGGTTCTAACCTCGGCCCTATACTTTTTTAAATTTATATTAACGATTTTTCAGAAATTCTTACGTTTAAGGTGGCATTGTTCGCTAATGGTACTAACATTTATTTTTGTCTTGATATGTACCCAACACTCTTATTGCTTGGGCTTTGATTTGAGCTTCAAAAGATCTAACTTCTGCTGCAGCATGTTGCTCTTAGTGACAGGTAAACTTTAACTCAGATTGTTATTGTAATAATCTAGATCTTCCTATATTTATTAACGTTAATGTACTCAATGAGTCATCTACTCTTCATCATTTTGGATTAACTCTTATTTCAGATCTTCTGTTAAAACCATATATTAAATTGATTGCAAAATTGGCACCTGCTAAGGTCGCATCTCTTTATTGTGCTTGCCACTTTCTTATTAAGGATTCTATTCTTTTTCTCTATAAATCTAAAATCTATTCTTGTATGGAATGCTGTTATCATATCTGGGGCATATCTTGCTATGATGTCTTTTCTTTTTTAGACAAGGTGCAAAAATGTATTGTAAACACAGTTGGACCAATTTTGAACTATTATCACATTGTGGTAATGTTGCTTCTCTTTCTTTTTTCTATAAATACTATAATGGGCCCTGCTCTAAAGAGCTAGCATATCTTGTGCCATCTACTGAATTTCATTCTCATGTTACTCATCATTAAAGTCTCATCTTATTACTGTTAATGTTCTAGTGCTCTAAAATTTGTCTAGTTTTTTTTCTTGAACATCAGTCCTTTGGAGTTTGTTTCCTTCATTTTGTTTTCCTGATTCATATAATTTGCAATCTTTTAAGTAGTCTTTTAATTGTTATCTTGCTCTATAAATTTCATCTTTTCTCTTCTAGTAAATTCTAACTCTAATAGTGGTTGGAAGTGAATGTTAGCTAACTAATTTATGAGTTAATTTGAAAACAAATGGATGAAAAGTATAACGGCACAACCATTGTTATACAGAAGATATGTTGATAATATTTTTGCATCTTACCCATTTAAAACAGATAATATAAATTTTCTTGATTATTTTAATTCTAAACATCGGATATTAAATTCACTTGTAAACACAAACAAAACAGAAAATTACCTTTTCTTGATGTGTGCATTGAAAACCAAAATAACCTCACAACAACTATATACCATGAAGAAAATTTTACTGGGCTATTGACTAATTATTTTAGTTTTATATCATTTCAATACAAATTGGGACTAATTAAAACTCTCATTGACCATACTTTCAAAATAATTAATACCTGGGCAGGATTCCATGAAAATATTCAGTCAACCAAAATAACTTTACTTAAGAATCAATATCCTAATAAACTAATAGGTAGTTCTTTAAAAAAATATTTGGATCTTAGATATTCTGAACCTTTTGAAAAATCTAAATATGAATGTAAATATTTTAAATTACCCTATATTCGTGAACGATCGTTAAACGCTCAAAACAAAATATCGGAGTAAATAAAGCTGTTTTGCAAAGAGAAATTTATCATAAAATTGGCTTTTACTTTTACTAAAATTCAACAGTTTTTTTTATTAAAAGATATTATTCCCACAAATTTAAAATCTAACGTTGTGTATAAATTTAATTGTGCAACCAGTAATGTTTGTTACATAGGGCGAACTGTCTGACACATTTCTCTATGTATTGATGAACATTTTAAGGAAGATAAAAAATCACATATATTTCAAAATATCAAGTCTAACATTGCTTGTTTTAATAAAGCAACTGCAGAATGTTTTACCATTCTGGATTCTGCCAATAGGGAAACGGAATTAGAAATTAAAGAAAGTCTTTATATAAAATGGCAGAACCCTGAGTTAAACAAACAAGTTAGGCACAGAGGTATTGAATTGTTCTAATCTAACTTTTATTAACATCCTGTCCATTGTTGTACAATACATTTTGTGTAAGGAATGTTAACTTTAAATTTTATTGTATTTTTATTATTTCCTTTGTATTATATTTTGTATTTTAATTATGTATATAAAGAAGTTGCAATAATTTTTAATTCAAGGTATACATTAAAATGTTGGTATACTTTCATTTTATTGTTAAGAAATAGAATACAAAAGTACATTTATTAATTTCATTTCAATTTCATCTGAACCAAATTTACATGAAATATTAGTATATACTTTATCCATTTATTTTAAATAGTATATTATGTTTGTAGTTTGAATATGATATATTAAAATATATTTTTGAAAGTTATTGAAAATATTGTGCACCTTTTTAATTTAAGTAGTTTCGCATAAAATATTTGTATTGGCATTACCATTCATTAATTTTTCAAAAGAGAAGAAGAGACTAAATTACTAGAATATCCTAAATTACTGTCTAAAATTTGTCAACATCATTTTAAGGCTTTTGCATTTCTTGATGAAAATGTTTCACGCTGAATATACTACATAAAAGTAATTTTTTTCAAATAATTTACATGCTTTAGTGGTGGTAACAGGCACTCTATAATTCTTGAAAGAAATTATATAAAATTTATTGTGCTTTGGATATTCAAGATTAAATACAAAAAAAACCTAAATTTAAATACATAAAAGAAACATATTCAAAAACTTTTATTTATAATCTTGCAATAGCATGAATATTTATTTAATTTCTCATAACAAACAATAACAAAAATAATTACCAAATTTTTTAAAAAATTAAAAAACAAAACAAAAAATTAATAGCTAGAAAAAATAAATTAAACAAAATCAAAATTAGATTATAATTTACATAGATAAAAGCATGATTTAATAAATTTAACTTTTTCGTTTAAGATTTTCTGAAGATTGTTTACCCATATTGCTATTCCCATCAGTATCTGTCTCCCCTTGCCGTCAACTTGCCGTATCCAACTATTTGTTTCAAAATTGTTTCTAATAAAACTGAAATATTTTCTACATAACTTTGACTAATGGGTTTGAATTTATCATCTAACTGAATAGGACAAACAAATGTTAAAAAATATTTTTTTATATAATGTAAAAATTGAAACTACAGATCTTCCTGCATAAATGTGATTTGTTCATCAAATCAAATTTATGCAGGAAGATGTGATCATTTCGATCTGTATAAATACAACGCATCATCATTGTATTTATACAGGTCATTTCGATCTGTATAAATACAATGCATCAATTTTGTCTATATTAATTCACATTCTTTCTTGTTTATTTCAATTGGGTCATCTCCAACAGCAATAAATTTATTACCTAATGATAACAAAATATTGTGTTATGAATTTACTGTTAATAAATGCTTTATAAATTTATCAAATGTTTTAAAAAAACAACAACTTACATATCCATTTCCGCTTCGGCATGCCCTAAACCTAAAAGTTGTACCAATACTCTTTGCCCTAACATAACATACAGTATGTCAAAAAACTCTATCACCCCCTAATGATTTTTAAATAAAAACAAATTTTTATATGCTTAATTTTAGATTTTTGACCCCAATTTTTTTTTTTAATATTGACAATTTTTAACATTTTTATAACAAGAAATTAATATTCTTATACTTAAAACAAAAATTATCTACTAAATTAGAAAAAGTTTAAGTCAAAAAAGTATATCACCCCTTAGATAATTATTTTGCTAACATAAAATTAATAGTCTATTTGTGCGCCTTTTGCCTTAATGACTGCTAGATATCTTTTAGGCATTGAATCTACTTAGTTTTTAAGCCATTGTGGATCAAATTTTTCCCACTCCCCAATGAGAATTGGCTTTAATTGCGACAAAATAGATGGTTTTTGATCAGCTACTTTAATTTTAAAAAGGCTCCATAAATTTTCAATTGGATTTAGGTCTGGTGACTGAGGAACCCATTCTAACATCTTAATACTGTTTTTTTTTTAACCACTGAGTAGCTAACTTTGATTTGTGTTTAGGATCTGCATCCTGTTGAAAGATAAATTTAGGAGATAAGCCAGCACTTCTGGCGCTTGATCTCAGTTTTTGTTTCAAAATATCAGTATAAACCTCTTTTGTCATTATTCTGTCTATGAATTCGAGTTTGCCAACACCACTCCAAGCAAAGGAGCCTCTAACCATCATTCGACCTATAATAAGAGGAAAAAATAAGTTAAAAGTGTATATAATATTGAAATATTATAATAAAGCTTAATGTTACCTCATCCATGCTTGACAGTTGGTCTCATACATTTAGGGTTTAGGCATTCACCAATTCTTGTCTGTTTGCATATGATACCATTAGAACCAAACAAACATGTTTTTATTTCATCAGACCATAAAACTCTTTGCCATTGATCAATAGTCCAACTCAATCGTTTCTTAGCCCAAGCCAATCTTTTCTTTTGAGGATTTGCAGTTATACCATGATTTGTTAATAAATATTTTGCAAGCTTTGGTGCATATAACCCTCAATCTTGTTCAACTATTTAAATAATTTCTCTATCGATGCATAAGGTAGTCTCAACTGGGCGTCCTTTTCTTGCCAAATTTTTTATGGTACCTCATTTTTTCTAATGATATTTCCTACACAATTAGGCTAAATATTTACTATTTTAGAAATAGTTTCATATCCTTTTCCACTTTTATGTTGTCTGAGGATCAATTTTTTTACTGATTCATGAATTTCATCTTTTCACCATGATTTTTTTATTAGGAACCTTAAAAAAAAAAAACTTTGCTAAAAAATTAGTTAAAATAACTTCTAATCAAATTTGTTTGTTTTTGGCTTTTTTTTCTGCAATTTTACTAAGTTATACAAAAGAAAAGTTGAAAAATGATTAGGGGTGAAAAAAACACTTTTTTGACTTACGCTTTTTCTAACTTTGTGAATAATTTTTGTTTCAAGTATAAAAATATTAATTTCTTGTTATAAAAATGTTTTTTGATATGAATTTAATATTAAAAAAAAAATTGGGGTCAAAAATCTATGTTTAAGCATATAAAAATTTGTTTTTATTAAAAAATCATCAGGGGGTGACTTTTTTGACATACTGTAAAAGACACTTAATTCATTTTATTTTTATTTTGAACATATGATATATATCCTTCAAAAGATAGTACAAGTATAACTTTATGAGCAATGTCACTTCCTTAGTAACCCTAGATGCATGCTTTGTGTTAATATGTTTTTCCAGAAGAATAGGGCCTAATACGATGGCATTAAGTTCATGAGGCATATATAATATCATTCGATATAGGTGTTGAGAAAATATTAAATAAATTTTTTCAAACTTTATTTAATTCACTCAATATGATTATATTTGAATTACTTAATCATGTTGATTATTTATTTCATGGTACTTACATTCTGGTCATTTAAATTTTTAGTATTCGGCTTTCATTTTTTTCTGAATAATGAATTTCTAAAAAAAAGTTACTAGGATGTGTCAACTTAGTATAAAGCTGAAAAACATCATAGCAAGAGAGAATATAAACTTAAAGTAAGCTTAAAGCTTTTTTAAACAAATTTTGTATTAAGTATACAGTTTTTTTATAAAGTTTTATTTATTTTTTTATTTAAATATATTTTGTTTTTTCTGGAACCTCTTCGCACCACAGCATTTTATGTTATTGAAATTTTTTTTTCCATATTTGTTACTGTGAATTAATTATGTAACAAACAGGGGTTTGTAACAAACAGGTTTAAAAAAATGTGAATGCTTATTTTAAAATGTTTTAATGAAATATTTCTAATTTTCATCCAAAACCGATTTCTACTGGATGTCTTACTGAAAAACCAAACATTTCTGAGCAATTCCATGACCGTCACAGCGTGACAACCGTCTTTTTTTTTGTCTTAAGAGAATATAAAATGTCACAGCATGACCAAATTTTTCTCATTGTTTTTTAGCTTTTAGATCAACACCGCGATTCAGCTAATATAGATGAACTGAATTATTAATTTGGCATTAAACAAAAAGTTTAGGCATAACGAGTTTTATAGCTGAATAGCATTTTTTAAATTAAATTTCAGACAGGCACACCTTTAATTAGTGGTAAATGTCACAGCATGACCAGACACATTTGGGTAATTATAAACCAGGTAAATGGGCAAAAAACATACCTATATTTCGTCTTTGTAGAAAACATCAAAGAAAGTAGGCTGCACAATAATCTGGGTCATTAAAGTTGATGAAAACTCAATTGTGGTTTTAGTTTAGCAGTTATAAATTTTGTTTTAAATTTTGTTAAAAAATTTTCATGCCATGACATGAAAAGATTCTAAAAATAACTTGAGCTAATTATTTTTTTAAACATGTTAGCATTTTTTTATTTTTGCTGTGACAAGTAGGGTACCAATAATTTTATTTCTTAGACTGGTTGTCTTAGAAATAAAATTATTGGTACCCTAATTGTCACAGCGTGACAATAGTGGTAATAACATTTGATTAAAATAAATTGTTTTCTTAATTCGTCTGGCACTAAGTATGTTTTTATCATAAGTAGAAATGATTAGTGCAGCTAAAAACCTAATTGCAATGAGCAATTTTTTATAGGTTTTTAATTTTTTATATTTTTAGGCAATTAAAAATGAATTGAATTATTGCAAAAACGCTTATTTTTACCTTCTGTTTCAGCCTGTGCTATAATAGTGTTATAAAATGTTATAATAGCGGCATACTATAACAAACTATATATTTTCTGAAAGAGGAGATGTAGAGCTTTCTACTGATATATAGTATTATGCATATTGGCTTGGTTTAATTTTTTCATTTTTTGTGAGACGGTTGTGGAATTGCTCTTCTTCATTTTTTTTACTAACAAACAACTCATTTTTGCCATAATCTTTTATGTTTTTAAATTATTTTAAATATAGTTAATATTAAATTTTATTTTGTATTTAAAAAAAAAAGGTTATTTTTAACAATTGATTTCTTATTTTTATTGTTTATTTTATTTTAAGGGTAGTGAAATTTTGGGGAAATTAAAAGAAAGAATTAGTTCATCCTGCGATGCTGGCACATGTAATGAATGTCTTTCTAAAATTCAAAAATATTTTATTTTATCTATCCGCAAACAAATATTTAATCTTCAATTTCTTGGACTAAATGAAACTTTACTGAAAAATTCTGGTAAAAAAGCAGCAAATATTTATGAAGGAATAAAAATTGTGTTAAAAAGAATGAATACGGAATGTCAAGAGTTTGTTGACTACTTTTTAAGGGCTAGTCGACTAAGTTATAGGTAAATAGTTGTTCATATTTTCATATTTTGATTTATTTATATTCTAGTTGAAATTTGCTTATTTTTATTAAACAGGGTCAACTTGCAAAGTACCTTTCTTACACTCAAACATTTTTTTTTGAATTAATACATATTGAAATTTACACATTTTTTTCTTTTAATTGGCTAAACTTTTGTAAAAACACATAAAAAGTTTTAATTAAATGTGTAGAGTCAATAGAAAGCTTTTTAAAAGAATTTAAAAGCAATGCAATTTTTGGATAAATGAAACTGCTGATTGCAAAACCTGCAGTCTTTTTGTGACTATCAAAAATTGTAACCATCATTATGTTTTACAAAAGCACTTCAAAGGTCATCCCAAAAATAATATCAGAAATTTCTCCTAGCAAAAGATACCACTACACAAGATGCCACTTATTTTAGGGGAGACCGGGGAAACTTCAGGCACTGGAAGACTTCTGACACAGGAAGAGAATGGACACTTGGAAATTTCCTTCCCTGCTAACATTAGGACAATGATGTCTATGGTCATTATGTTGGTAGAAATTGGTAGCTCTTATCTTTAAAATAGTTAGGTGACAGTTTCCTGCTAAAAAACAGATTTTAGAGTCAAAAATTGATTTTTTGGTTCTCTGATGTAAAATTCAATTCCAAGTGAATCATTTAGATCCTAGTTATGAACGCGCCAGAATTAGGCAATTTTTTTTAAAACAAGCGATTACCTGTGGTTGTTTGGGAAAAGTATTTATGAACTATAAATGAGTTTGTAACAATCTCCTTGATTTTTTCAATACACCCCAATATTTATTTTTTTAATTCATCCCACCAAATGCATATAGGGAGACTTAGAACATTTTGGACATTGTCCTAAGTCAAATTTTCCGATGCTTTTGTAATGGTTACTAAATGCTTTAATAAAAATTCCCTTAGGATAGTTATTAAAGTTTTGTAAATTTGCACAATTGATTGCAACACCATAATTCTCTTGCCAATATCTCCCATAATTTGCACAATCATTAACGATTACAACACCATAATTCTTGTTTAGATTAATTCCGCACAAAGGAATTCTCGAGTGAATGTATATCTTTATTGCACCTTTATTGATTCACGTGTGATCCTACAACAAATTCATCGGCATCCAAAAGCTGCTCAATTTAATTCAAACACTAATAATCAAGGGTGGCATCAGGGTAGATCTATTATAGCCACATATACCCCAGAAAAATGGCACTTGCAACTTTAAAATCGCGTAATTGTTAAAATCACGTGTTTGATGTCGATAATTTCTCCTATACATGTCCGAAGTTACACATGGTGACTTTATAATTTTTAAACATTGAAAATCAAGAAATATAAAGAAAGTTAAAATGTAAAAGTATACCTTAATCATTTTAGTTTGACATAAAAATATGAAATATTAAATATGAAAAAAAAAATTTTTTCGAAATTTTTCAATTCTAATGTTAGTTTATTAAATAGAACACATTTTGAGTGGTAGAGCAGACATTTTAAAAAAAAAGTTGTTTTAGGACCACCCAACCCCACTCACCCCTCTTCCTCTGCAAACTTCTTTATTTATTACACAATCAACCCCCTTTACCCAATGCATAAATTTGATATTCAGGAATTATCTTTTTATGGATATTTCCAGAATTCTGGATATTTTTTTCAGCTTTTATATTTTTTTTAACTTTTTTTTGGAATATCCAAAACATTTTCAATACATGCAAGTTGAGGTTTATATTTTTGTAATATATTTGTTTTTTAAGCTTTTTCGCTTATCACCTATAGAAAAATTACAAAAAATGTCAAAAAAAAATTAGAAACAACTTGGCTAAAAGCGAAATTAAAAAGAAAATAAGGAAAAACAAATTCCGGATTTTTTTTTGATATTTTATCCAAACAATTTTCTGGATTTTTAAAGTATGTCTAGGATGATCTATGATATTTCATAGATCATCCTAGACATACTTATAGATCTAAAATATTTGAAAGTGAAGGAGTTCTTGTCTGAATCAGACTTTAAGGATGCATTTCAAAACCTTCAAGTTCATATAATGTTAAAAATAAATACCAATTAAATAAAGGCTGGAAAGTCCATATACTTGCATGCTATCTTTATCCTTTTCTCCAACATAATAAATATGGTTTGAGTGAACAAGCTGAACAAGCAAGCAAGAGTGCACACCGTTACCTCCACTAAGTATGGAAATGTTATAGACAGCACTCAGAACATAATTACTATTCAATACAACTAAAAATAAGTGCTCTAGAAAAAACATAAAATAATTTAAAATAATACTTTAATTTATTATGCTGAATTTTGTAATAAATAGAATATTTCTATGTGGTTATAAATTATTATAGCATGTGATTAACTGTTAAGTATTTTATTTATATAAAAAGTATTTAAAATATTTGTGTGTATATATATATATATATATATATATATATATATATATATATATATATATATATATGTATGTATAAATTAGTAAATTTAAACTGTGTTTCATCAATAAAGACTCATCAGAAATGAAACTTTACCAAAAATTAACTTTGGTATTAAAACTGTGTGGCTTTTTGCAAATTCAGTTGTTTTATCTAAAATATCTGCAGTTATTTAAGGGTAAAAATCATTAATATCAAATTGAATAAATGGTATTTGAATAAATGACTGTACATTTATTCAATTTGATATTAATGGTTTTTACCCTTCAATAACTGCTGATATTTTAAATAAAACGATTGAATTTGCAAAAAGCCACACAGCTATTCCTATAGAAACAATCTGTATAATAAAACATTGTAGAAAAACCTTACTTTAATTTAATAAGGAAACTTAGAAAAAGAAAAACATACATGACTGCTTTGATCATCCACCCCAAATTCTAAAACAAATCCCAATTTCAATTAATAACAGGCCAAACCAAAACTCCTCTAATAAAAATGTATTCAGTTTCTCTAAATAAATATATGAAGATGCCCTTAAAAAAGGTAGTTTTGAAAATTTTGAACTAAAATTTGACGCTGAAAAAATGTAATTTGGTTCAACCCCAATTTAGCAAAAATGTTTCCACTAACATAGGAAAAGTGTTTTTAAAATTGATTGATAAGCATTTACCGCCCTCTAATAAATTACATAAAATTTTTAATTGAAATACAATTAAAGTTAGCTACAGTTGCACAAAAAATATGGATAATTACAAAAGGTCCACAAATAATTTCCACAAATGTGTGAAAATTTAGAGTTGTTAAGACATTTGTGACTTCCTGTAATTTAATTTTTGGTATAAATTAGGCATGTTAAAGTGGCGGCCCGTGGGCCACATGCGGCCCGCAAGACCTTTTATGGCGGCCCCCAACATTTTTATCATTTTATTACATATGGCGACCCGCAGACATGTATTTCAAAAATGTTTTATTAAAAACTATAATTAAAAAATCACAAATAGTTTTCTGAACTCCTTTATTAAAAAATACATGAATACTAAATTAATTTTCTAACTTTTTATTAAATTGAAACTCTTACATTAAAACCATAAAAAATTATGACGATATTCAGCTTTGCGTGAATAAAGATTTAATAAAAATCTTTCAAACTTTTATTTACGTAAAGCTGAGCAATTCACTTCAAAAACGCTGAGTAATTGCTCAGCTTTACGTGAACAAAAATTTGATGAAAATTGCTCAAATTTTTGTTATCGTAAAGCTGAACAATTAATCAAAAAACGCTGAGGAAGAACAATGGCTTTTTTTTATTCACCCGGCTTAATAGATTAGTTGTTATCTTGTTGCAACAAGATAACAACTAATGTTGTTGTTGTTGTTGTTTACCATTGAGCTATTTTTGTTTTTTGGTTATTGTCACTAAAATCAAAATGTCTCATTCAAAACCAAGTGCAAGCAGAAAACGTAAAATTGAAAATGAAAAAAGAGTTTTTTAATCAAAATGGGAAGTGCTATACTTTTTTACAAGCATTAATGAAAGTATTATTCGTCTGATTTGTCAACAAAAAGTTAGTGGGCCGAAAGAATTCAATATCAAGAGGCACTATAAAACTCATCAGGAAAAATTTGAAATTTATCAAAAAGATAAAAAGACAGACAAATTAAATGAACTAAAAGCCAAACTAAAAAAGCAACAAAATATTTTTCATTTTGTGAACAAATCAAATAAACTCGTAGTCAAAGTAAGTTATAATCTGGCACATTTAATTGCATTTCATTCCAGACCTTTCACTGACGGTGAATTTATCAAAAACTGCCTAATTGAAACTGCAAAGATTCTTTGCTCTGAAAAAATAATAGATTTTAACGACATAGGCCTTTCAAGAAATACAGTTGCTGAACGTGTTAATGACATAGCAACAGATTTGAGAAGTCAGTAAACAAAAGTTTGCAAGGATATTCAGGCCTTTTCAATTGCTGTTGATGAAAGTACAGATGTCAAAGGTGTTGCTCAGTTGTCTGTTTTTATCAGAGGTTGCAATTTCAAATATGAAATTACAGAGGAATTCTAGAGTTGATTCCAATGCATGGTACAATAACAGGTGCAGACATTTTTGGAGAAAAAATACTGGATAAGTATAAACTTCCAACTACTAAACTTGTGTCTATAGTTACTGATAGAGCACCCGCTATGATTGGTTCGAAGAAGGGTCTTTTTGGTAAATTAAATGAGAAAATTGGCAAAAAGATAAACAATTTTCATTGTATCATTGACCAAGAAGTATTATGCAAAAAACCAATTGATCTGGATTATGTGATTAAAAGAATAGCATCTGTTGTCAACTTTATAAGAGCAAGAAGACTTAATCATTGTCAATTTGCTTCATTGTTGAATGAAAATGACAGTGAATATGAGGGTTTACCATATTACACTGAAGTTCGATGGTTATCATGTCACAAAGTACTCAAAGCATTCAATCATCTGAAAACTGAAATATTTCAATTTTTGGAAACAAAAGGGCAAGATATTTCAGATATAAAAAGTACCAAGTTTCTTCAAGATTTAGCTTTTCTAGTTGATATCACAAAACACCTGAATGATCTGAACATTATTTTGCAAGGAAAGAACAAATTGGTCACTACAATGTTTGATAATGTCAGAGCTTTTCAAACCAAACTTTTACTCTGGGAACGCCAAATTGAACAAGAAAATTTGGTACATTTTGAGACGTGCAAGTCTATGAAGCTGTAATACCCAAATTTTATGTTCAGCAGCTACTCAAAAAAATATAAAAAATTCAAAACAAGATTTTGAAAAATCTTTGGTTCACATTTCTTGTAAACAAAGCAAACTTTGGTTCACAAAAAATATGAACCAAAGTTTGCTTTGTTCACCTCACCGTTTAACTTTGATATTGAAAAAGATCTGCAAATGGAATTAATTGAACTTCAGTGTGATTCTGTTCTCAAACAACAATTTACTGATGTTGGTGTACCCAAGTTTTATTCATTTTTACCATCACATCAATTTCTGAAGATGATTTAATTTGCTTGTCAAATATGTGCAATGTTTGGCAGTACTTATCTTTGTGAGCAACTTTTTTCGCACATGCAACGAAATAAAACCCCTGAGAGGTCCAGGCTTACTGATGAACATTTGTCTTCCATAATGAAAGTGGTAACTAGCCAAAACATCAAACCGATCTTATTAAGCTTTCAGCGAATAAAAGATGTCAAATTTCTGGAAAATCCAAAATTTTATTATGTTTGTTATTATTATTACAAAATACTCCTTGTTCATTTTTATTGTGTTCTTATTGTGTGAAATAAATAATGCAAAATTAAACTTTTGTACTTTTTTTAATAATATTGCAGTGATTTGGTAGACTTTAAATATAATTATTATCTTGTTTACTTCACATCAAACCTTAGCTAAAGAACAGTTTGGGTTGATGAGTTACACTTCATTCATCAGAAAAATAAGTATTAGCTTAAGCGGCCCTTACAATATTTCCTTAGGCTAAAGAGGCCCCCATACCAAATTGAGTTTGACTTGCCTGGTATAAATGGAAGTTTTATTAATTTGATCATTCATTTCTAATGAGTCTTTAATGAAGAAACACAGTGTTAAATGAGAAAAAATTGTTTAGAATGGTGTAAGTCAATGTTTTTGCAAATTGAGATTTTTAAGGTTTTATTAAATTTACTGTAGAGAAAAGTCTACAAACTAAAAAAAAAAACAGTTCCCAGTTTCTTTACTTAAACTTACATCTTACACCAGTCTCAAACATAACATAATGATGAACATAATGATGCTTCTAAATCAGATTCAGAGTGGCTGTTGGAGTTAGTCAGGGTTTAATAATACTTAGATTCACAGTGCTCCCTTGTGACCCTCAGGATAAACAGTTTAACTCATTGTTATAAATTAAAATCACTCCATCTTCCTTTGCTAAAGTCATCTCAATTAAACTCTTCTACAGCATGTGATCCAGACAACATTCCTGTGACAGTCTTACAAAATTATTCTCCAAAACTCTTTTCAATTCTCTCTAAACTATTTAACAAGTGCTTGACTATTGTTGTATTGCAAGTCTTGTGACTATTGTCGAATCAGTCTTCTTTCTGTTATTAGCAAGGTCTTTGAGTCTTTCACAACAAATTTCTCACATAACATCTTGCGTCAAAAAACTTTCACACAATCAATACAGTTTTCAATCCTTTTGCTCTATGTCTGACTTGCTAGCTGCTGTGACTGAAATATTTTATCATGAATTAGATGGAGGCAAGGGCTATTGTTCTTGTTATATCTAAAGATTTCAACAAAGTTTGTCATGCTGGTTTTTTCCATAAGCTTGTTTCATATGGTGGAAAGCAAATTTTTTTTCCCAGAAAGTTTTTCAGATTTGATAGTCTCAAAATTTTTTTTCTTTCTTTATACTTCTTGACAAAAAGTCTTTTTTTTTTCAACTTTCACAATACAGTCAACATTCCTATATTAATGAATGGCAACCCTCTTACTGAGTCCTTTTCTTTACGTCTTCTTGAGTTATTGTTTACTACTACTTTTAATTCATATATACAATTAACTACTAAATTAGCATCTGCTATGTTTGCTTCTCTTTATCGTGCTTGTCATTTTCTTACTCCTGATTCCATTCTCTACCTGAACAAATCTCTTACTAGTCTCTGTATGGAATACTGTTGTCATATTTGGGCTGCTTCTTCTAATGATGCTCTTTCTCTTCTAGAGAAGGTCCAAAAACGCATTGTTGGACCGCTCTATCTGCTAAGCTTAAGCCTCTTTCCCAACATCGTAAAGTTGCATCTCTTTCTCTTTTCTTCTAGTACTATCATGTTTGCAGAAGAGAAAGAGTGAACAGGGAACAATTCAATTGATGTATATATATATATATATATATATATATATATATATATATATATATATATATATATATATATATATATATATATATATATATACATACATACATACATACACGGTGTGTCCCAAAAATAACCGAACTTCATATTTAAATCATATAACATGCAGCACCATCCATTGATAATTTACAGCATGAAAAATATACATTCATCCTCTTTCAAACGCACCTACATTCATGTAAATCAGATGACAGATGTGAAAGTTACAGCCATTTCAATAAAAGAAAAACGCGTCCTAATGTTACAAAATGAAAATGGAACAAAGAGCGAATATAAAATTTTGTGTTAAACTTGAAAAAAATTCGCTGAGACATACGTATTGAAGAAAAAATTTAATGGTGATGATTGTATGAGTCGTACTCAAGTTTATACGTGGTTTACACGATTTAAAAATGGTCGTGAGGATTTAAATGACGATCTGAGGCCAGGTCGTCCAGAAGCTAGTAATTGTGCTGAATTGGTGGAAAAAATCCGCGAAATCATTGGTATCGATGCAAATTTTACTACAAGAATGTTGGCTGAGGAATTAAATACAAGTAAAAACACTATCTGGAGAATTTTAACTCAAGATTTGGGTAAAAGAAAGGTATATGCGCATTTTGTTCCACATGAATTAAATGAAGACCAAAAAATCGCTCGTGTGGAACATTGCAAAGACATTGTTGAAACTGTTGAAAACGATCCAGACTTTCTTGATTCGATCATAACTGGTGATGAGTCATGGTGCTTTAAATATGGCCCTGAAACTAAGTGTCAATCTGCTGAATGGAAGTCCAAAGGCGAGCCAAAACCAAAAAGATTGCGTTTCCAGAAGTCTCGATTACTTTTTATGATTCGAAGGGTATTGTCCACAAAGAATTTGTTCCAGAAGGTTGAACTGTTAATGGAGAATAGTATTTAGACGTTTTAGATTGTTTGTGGAAAAGAATTTGTAGTGTTAGACCTGAATATTCAGCAGGAAAACAGCTGTTTTTATTGCACGACAATGCACCGCCTCACAAGACCAAAAAAGTGAACGAATTTTTGATGAAAAAACGGATTTCTCTCATCAACCAACCTCCATATTCGCCTGATTTATCACCATATGACTATTTTCTATTTCCAAAACTGAAAAGCAAGATGAAAGGAGCATTTTATGATGATATCCCAGTTATTCAAGCAGCTGTAACCGAGATGCTGAAGAACATTCCTATAAATGACATTAAAAATCTATGCATGCGCTGGTTGATCGTGCCAAACGTTGTATTGAGTCTGATGGAACCTATTTTGAATAAATAATAACCATCAATGATGATATAATGTGTGTTTTATTTTATATCCAAAATGTTCGGTTATTTTTGGGACACACCGTGTATATATATACTTTTTGTATGTATATATATATATATATTTATATATATATATATATATATATATATATATATATACATATATATATATATATATATATATTTATATATATATATATATATATATATATATTTATATATAAAATTAGTAAAATATAATTTATAACCATTTTAATAGTAATAAAATATAATTTATAACCATTTTAATAGTAATCAAATATAATTTATAATTCATTCCTTTAAAAATGTAGTTATAAATTAAATAACTACTTTTTATTAAACTTTAGCAAAAAGTAGATTAATCTATAAACTATACAATAACTTATAGAGACATATACACTCTATTTATCACAAATTTTAAATAATGTTATTAAAAATCTTAACAAAAAAGGTCAGTATATGTGAGCTGCGCTAATACTTTAAAGTTACGTTTAAGTTAAGGTTTCTTTTATATAGCGTAATTTTATTTGCTTAAATCAAGCTGAGCATTTTCTAAAGATGTTTTGTGAATACCATAGTTTGAGAGTTGAACTTTTGAAAAATTCAAAAAGTATGTTTTGTATTAAGCAGCTGCGCAAATTTTGTGAATATAAAGTTTTAAAAAATGTAAGCCAAACTTATGCTTAAAAATATTTTGTGAACCCGCACCCTGGTTTATTTGTTCATGAGTTTTTCATACATAGTTAATGTACACTAATATTACAGCATATTTAACTTACAGCAATATTTTAATGGCAAATACTAATTACACTAAGAAAAGCTATAAACAAGATCATTTCATTACTTGAACTTGTGAGCCACTTCTATATAAATTTAGAGCATGTAAACAAAATTAACAATTTTACAGTTCAGAAGTAAAATGTTTAACCTTGTTTTAAAAGGTAATTCATAATTAGCTCATCAGAATTTCAGAAAGCTGTGTGTTGGAACTGCATGTATGTTTTATCTAAAAGTTTTTTTATAAATGCTGATTTTTTATATACATGCTGATTCATACAAATAAATTTTATTTTTGTAAATAAAATTTATTTGTATAAAAAAAGTATTTAATTAAAATAAAATAAAAATTAATTTCTTATAATAACAATAAAACAAAGCTTTAACTATTTATTGAACCATTTGTTTAAAAAAATTTTTCTTCAAAATATAATCTAATTTTTCATTATATTCAGTACCAAGTAACCTCTTTTGTATAAATGATTTTTAATAAATTTAAACATTAATTTTAAGATGTTTCAGCAATTCAAAGGTAAACTAAGACTTTATTTACTACCTAATATACTAGTTTTAACAAAATAGATTTAATATTATAGATTTTATTTGTCTTTGAAGTTTTAAAACTGCACTTTGGAATTTACAACTACATCTTAAAGGGCTTAAAAAGTTCTTTTTATAGAAGCATTATAAAAATAAATTATGAGAAAATTTAGAGGTGTTTATAAAATCATTTAATTTTGGCAAAGCAAAAAAAAAACATTTAAATAGCTCTTTAACCAATTGAGGGTGTTGTAAATAAAACATGGTCGTCACTTCAAAAAGCAAAACAAATTTTTTTATGGTAGAAATTTTAATTTTAGAGGTATTCCAGGAGGAAGGTTGGACAGGCATGTAACCCACCATCTCATATTTTCTTCATACTTTGTAAAGATAGTTGCCTATATAACATAGAATACCTTGCAAAATTTTAGCACTGATATCAAATGGGTTTTGGAGTTATTGTTACTTTAAAATCAGCTATTTTTAGCAGTTTTTTTTGATCGGCGGCCATTTTGATTTTACTATAGTTTTTGTTTTACAAGTTACTGTTCAACTAAACATGTGATTAAGCTGAAAATTAGAACTAGTATAGTTTTTAAGACAAGGAATCAGAATATGATATTTGTTTTTAATGAAAATATTTAGAACTATATCAATATGGGGACTGTACTTCACATATAGCTATTTTTAAAATTTTAACAAAGGCGGAAAGGAAGCCTGATATCCATGGAAGTACTAATTTTTTTTGAATTTTTTTTTGTTTTTATTAAAGTAGATATTAATATATTAATGAGTGTTTTGGAGCAAAATTTAGAGGTGGGTTTTTTGAAATTTTTGGTAAAAATATAGGAGTATTATGTTAAAAAATTGGTATTATAGGTCTGTGTTCATGATTTTTTTTTAATATAATTGACATAGACAATTTTCATTAGTCATCAAAAATTATAGAATAGAAAACTCAATTAACCTATTATTTTAAAGAAACTTTAATTCAAATAATTATTTCTTTTTTAAATAATCTTATGCTTTCTAATAAATGACATATTATGTCATCTTTTACTAAAACAAAAGAAACACTCGATATTAAAACGCATTAGTTTTTTTTTAGTGAAAGAGTGTTTTTGAGCAAAATTTAGAGGTGTGTTTTTTGAGGATTTTTATAAATAATTAAACGAATTATAATGAAAAAGTACATTCCGATGTTACTTATTAAAAAATTACTTATTTTGAAAACTTTCATTATAAAAAAAAACAACCCATTTATCAATAGTTAAAATGAAAAATCCATAATAAATGTAATATATTAAGTGTGAAAAATTAAATAAATACAAGTTTTAAATAAAAAAACAGAACTTGCATGTGATTAATTGATAAATAACTCATAAAAGGAAACTGGAGTAATATGATTTAGTTAATTTAAAGATTGGATTTTGGGCAAATTATCCGTGTCTGTCTGGTATATGCGTCCTGTTTTTGAACACAATGGTTTTTTTTATCATAATTAAAATATGGGGGTTAGGAACCCAACAACAATCATCTCTACTTGGCTAGTGTAATGAAGTGTTAGGTAAATAAGGATGCATGAATTTTACAAGGGCATCTTCATTTCTTTCATCAATTTTAAATACCAAACCAACCCAGTTAAACATATCGTATTTGCAGATATAATATTTTCCTGCAATGATTTCTTCAAGATATTGAATTGCACCAGTAAGGTTGAGTGTTAGATTAAATTCCTCCTGCTCAGTGACTCTTTTGACATTTATGCTTGTTGCATCCTGCGGAATAAATTGGTGGAAGCAAAACATTTGGGAACTTTTGTTCCCAACCTTTAATTATCATAATTTATTTAAAAACATAGGGTGACCCTCTCTTCCTGTGCACACCTACACAGTATTTAATACAAAATTAACCCCCTTTTGCCCAAAGCATAGATTTTTCAAAACATAAAAAAAATTGTTTAATTAATTTGGCATATTTTTGTTATATAACATAATATTGATTTTTAGAACTCATAAAGTTCAATCGTTTTGTTAAAAAAAAGAAATACTACAGATAGAGAACTAAAGATAGTTAAACAGCATACGTACTCACTGTCTTTAACCCTTCTCCTCCTCCAAAAATTTATGGATTTTTACATTTTGGGGTAACCCCTATAATTGTATGTACTTTATGAAAGACTTCTAAGAGAAGTTTGATGTCAAAACTTTTTTTTACATAAAAAAAAAATAATAAAATTTATAATTAAAAATATGAGGCAAAATTTGAATTCAAAATTTAAAATAATTTAAAAAAGATAAAGTTTACTTTCAGTTTTTTGAAGGATCTTTTTTTTTTATTTTGAATTAATAACTGCAGGATATATGATACCTTATGAATCTTTAATTTTTTTTTTGAAACACTTATGATTTACAACCCTTTTCAAATTCTACTATTTTGAATATTTTAAATATTCATGAGAGGCTTATTTTAAAAAGTCTCAAAAAAGCAATGAGTTTTGAGTTAAGTTGGTTTACAATAATGGATTATGCCTTGGCCTTGAGTTAACCAATAGAACTATTGCTTGAACTTAAATGTTAATTAAAATAGTTTAGTGTTTAATAGTGTGTTGTTAATAGTTTAGTAAGTTTATTACATTATAGTGCATTGCTAAGTTTTCAGAACTTTAATGAAGATTAGAGTAATTTCATTTTGATCAAAATCATTCATTCTTTTTCCTTTCTTATTTTTTTTACTTTTTTGTTAAGGAAATGCATAGCAGAGTACTATAAGTATCCTGGAAAATTTGAGTTCATTGATAAATTTTTAAACGGCTCTATAAAAAGCATGGCTGAAACTGGTAATTATGTGGTTGTTGCAGAAAGTAAGGATTTAGAAGGTCGGTTTTTCAAGATAAAACTACAATCAGCACAATCACCTTTGGAAGTAACACTTCAGACAAAAGAATCTTGGGCACCCAACCTAAGATCTCTTTTTGTTCCGGGTAAGTTTGTCAATTTATATATATTATATATTTATATATATATCAGTTTATAAATCTATATATATATATTTATATATATATATATTTATATATATATATATTTATATATATATATATATATTTATATATATATATCGTCGCATGAAAATTATAGGGTTCTACATGCCTTTTTTTATGTTGTAAGAACTTAACTTTCTATACTTAATTATTAAAATGTTTTACTGATGTTATTCTTTATAGTTATAATTATAAGATATTTATGTTTCATTATTAAACTTATATTATTATTCTCTATAAACTAATAAGATAACAATTGACAGAGGTCTTAAAAGATTGCAAATTATATAAATCAGGAAAACAAGGTTAAGGGAGATATTTTTAAAGAACTTATGTTCGAGGAAAAAAAACTAGACGATCAAGAATTTTCAGAGCACTTAGGAACAGTCACAGTAAAATGATGAGACTTAATTGAATGACAAGTCTCATGAAAATATATTTTAGTAGATGGTACAAGAATCGCTACCTCTTTAGAGCAGTACCCATTATAGTATTTGTAGAAAAGAGAAAGGAAAGCAACCTTATGTTTACAATGCGTTTTTGCACCTTGTCTAAAAGAGAAAGGACATCATTAGAAGATCCGCCCCAGATATGGCAACAGTATTCCATACAAGGCCGGATTTGAGATTTATAGAGATTAAGAATAGAATCAGAAGTAAGAAAGTGGCAAGCACAATAAAGTAGATGCTAATTTTCAATTGATTTGATATTTGGTTTCCAAGATAGATTAGAAGTAAGAGTTAATTTTAGAAGATGAAGCGTAGATGACTCATTGAGTACATTACCATTCATAAATATAGAAAGATCTTGATTAGTGCGTTAACTATTAGTTAAAAAAAATTGAGTTTTATCTGAGTTTAAGTTCACCAGCCACCAAAAACCCCATGCTGTAGCAGTGAGATCCTTTTTCAGGATTTTTGATGATGGGGATAACAGGTGTTGCTTTCCAGCAGGCTGGAAAGCAAGACTTTTATAAGCACTTGTTAAATAGCTTTGAAAGTATAGGCGACAGCTCCCGAGAACACTTCTGCAAGACTATAACAGGTATGTTTTTCAGACCACAAGCTGTAGAAGAGTGTAAGTAGAAAAACACTTTTGATACAGAAGCTGGAGTGATATAAATGTCAAGCAGTTGATCCACCTGTTTATCGTCAATATTAGGTAATACGCAACTGGTTGAATCAAGAGATTATATTAACAAAAAGTTCTTAGCAAACAATTCAGCTTTTTTTTTAAGTGAGGTGACAAAATCTAAACCATACAAAAAAGGTAAAGTAACAGATACGTCCTTATTATAGATGCTGTTAAAGACTCTCTAGAAGTCACGAGAGCCTAATTTTTGAGATAAAATATGAGATAACCTGACCTAAGAATAGCTGGATTTGGCACTAGACAAAACATTTTTACAATTGTTTCTAGCAATAGTAAACAGACATCTACTTTATGGAGAATTGTTTTGCTGATAAATGTGGAAAAAATGGTTTTAACTAGAAATTGACTTGGAATTGTCGAGAGGGAATATAAGATTTTATGCAAGCTTGAATCTAAGAAGTTATATCAGAAGCACATTTGTCAATAGAAAGACAAAAGATTTCTACCTAAGGGCCTTCACAAAGAAACTCACAGAAAGAGTCCAAGTCAGCTTTTAGGTAGTTAAGAGAAACTGAATAATGACTAGGATCAGAAACAAGATATAAGTCGAGTAGAGAATGTAAATGATTCAGATTGTCTGGAAAGCAAATTGGAAAGTTGACTATTTGAGTTTTGACTATTTGAGTTTTGACTATTTGAGTTTTGACTATTTGAGTTTTGACTATTTGAGTTTTGACTATTTGAGTTTTGACTATTTGAGAGAAAGGCAAAAGTTGTGGGCCTTAACGCCTGCAGAGTCACTTATACTAGAGCCAAGCCATTCAGTGTGATGAGAATTAATATCACCAACAACATTGATAATTCCTAAAGGATAAAGAGTGAGGGCTTGGTCAATTTGATCAGAAATAACAATGAAAACAGTGCAGTCTTGAAGTTAAGGAGAGTGGTATAGTACAAAGAGAAAGGCTATAGAGTGAGGTGGTGCCAAACAAAAGCAGATAAAAGAATAGGCTGTGGATTCAAATGTAGTTTCCCGCAAAATGAGTAGATTTTTATGAATGTAAAAGCTCTGGCCAAGTATGTGAATATTGGAGTCTTTGCAAATTAAAGGGAGATAACCATCAACACTAAGATCACAAGATGGGAAAGCCAAACTCAAATTAGTCAAAGAGCAAGTAGGTCTAATAAACATTGCAAAAAATAAGGTTCAACAAAGAAAAATTACTTTGTAGATTATGAATATATTAGTGAATGATAAACCATACCTGGACCATGCAGGTCTTTACCAAATCTACCATTTTTATACTAATCTATTCCACACCGATCATTTCAATACCTATTCTTTGTTTACTTTAATATTTTTAAGTAAAATAATTTATTTTCAAAAATTGCTTTAAGAGCAAAAAAATTAACATGAGCACCTTTTCTGCATACGTAAAGCTTATAAGAGATTTATAATTAGGTTTGTTTTTCTTCTAAACGCATATCATTGATAGATCAGTGGTTTAGTATGCTGTCTTCAGTGTTGTTTTGGTTGGGAAGGGGGGGGGTAAAACCTCTCCTTAGCATTATAAATTTTTTCTATCTTGCCTATATATTTATAGCAAAAAATAATAGTATAACAAAAAAGCTTTCTAATTGTTAAAATAAAATTGAAAAGTTTTCTCATTTTATACACGATCGTTTCATATACTTCCTGGAAACTCAACATATGCTAAAGATGTTTACAATTACAGGCCTTTGTTAGTAATTTTATACAAATGGCAGAACTAAGAAAATTTTAGACCATTAAAAACTATAGATTATAAAATGCTAATCTAAAAGTAAAGCCAAAAAAATTTTGCACATTGATGTCAGTTTGTGGCAAAAAACTTTTATACATCAACTTTGCGTTTTTATTTATATTACATTTTTTGATTAATTTTAATTATGGTACATACAATTGTATTTATTTGTTTGTATTTATTACAATTGTAATCAATAAATAGTTTTAAAGAAATAACATAGTAATTACTATATTTATTTATTATTAGAATATATCCCATAAAAAAATATTTTATATATTTTTAATAAAAGGAATTTTGCTTAAAAAATTTAAAGAAATTCTTATTTCTAAATTTTTAAGTAAAAGTAAATCTGTAAAATTTGATAGAATTTCTAATAATTTACATACCTTGAAGTTTTAAGATAGATATTTGCATAGACTTTTGTTCACCTAGATAAAAAAAGAATTATTATGGGTTGTGGTTTCAAAAAAAATGCCTATCAACTTGGTAAAATAAAAGATATTTTTATTTATACATTTATCAACAAATTAACAAAACATAGCAAATTTCAATAGTTTTCAATCCTATTCAAGTCTATATCGAATTATATTCAAGTCTGCCATCTGATTAATCTAAAAAAAGTAATCAAGTTAAAATAAGGAAATGTACACTACATGTATTAATTGATACATAATAAAATACATAATAAAAAAAACAAAATGTATAAAGAAAATCTTTATTTACAAAAAAAGTTTAACTACATCTGCATCATCAGTTAACAATTGATAGATTAACTATCTACAAAATAACTAGCTATAGATGCCTATTATGTTCCCACCGCTCCCTCACCTTATATTGTACTTTCTACAATATCCACATTACCTATTAAAAAAAAGGAGGGGTTGAGCTTTCGCCCTAAATTTGGGCCCACATCTTATGTACCTTATGAGATGTGGGACCTCTATTCGTTCTGCAATATGCTTAAAAAAGCATTTTAAGATTTATGTAAAATAAAAAAAAAATAATGGTATGATAAAAGAAAGAAAAACATTACATACTAACATTACATCAAACGGATATACCTGTTGCTGATGTTTTTTCTAGAGAATAGTTGAAAAATAGTCCAAATCTGAAAGAAAAGACATTTATTGCTAAGACAATTACACAAAATAACAAAAACATAAAAGCTATCAGTGCAAACAAATTTTGTAGTTTGACCAAATAAAATTATTCTTACCTTGATTGCCACAAACTAATTTCTTTTTAAACTATTGGCAAATGGCCAACATTGTAAATTTTAAATAATGTTTACTGAGTTAAAACCTTTTATTTAATGTTAAATTTTAGCAGTAGACAAAGTAAACTTATGATAGTTAGTAAAGCACCAAACTAGAAAAGAATTAAAAAACTCTCCCATCATGAGAAAATAAAAGTAAAATTATAAAAACAAACAAAAATAAAAAAGTTTTAAAAAATAATATAGTAAAATGTTTATTTTTATTAAAAATATGATCCTTTTAATTAAAAACATTAATGTTTTCATGAACAGATGTTGTGAATATTTCTTTGTTTTTAACTGACTAAGGAAGATTGACTCAACGCATTTTTTTTGTAACTTGTTTTTATATATTCTCATTAAGAAAACAGCGTTATTAATACTAAATCTGACAAAGTTGGCAATTATCAGTAATTAAAATTAAGATAAAAATTACCAACTTTCTACCAAATCTTAATTACAGTAAAAATACTAGATGTCATCGCGTGGTTTAACAAAAGTTTATGACACACTCCCCCAATTTGTAGAGAATATCTACAAATTCTCATCAAAATGTTCATCAAGTGCTGTTATTTTAATAAGTTCCTCAGCCTTTGATTTCGCCATTCGGGAAGGTCTTTGCTTCAGTGTTTTTGTTTCCTCTGCTGATATGTTTTTTCTAGGTCTAGAATCATTTAGGAGTTCCTTGATCTCGGTAGGAACTTCGCAAATTTCCAACGGATAAAGCATCTGAATTGGTCTTTCCACTACATGATTATTTCCCGTTCTTAATTTAGCACTGCGGATTATATTATCTTATCCGCGAACAAGTTTTGTCACCATGCCAATTTTCCACTCACCTCTATTCTTTTCTTCTCCTTTAAGTAAGAAAATCTCTCCCACTGCTATGTTCTTTTGGTTATAGCTTTTGCACTGGTGATTTTCTCGTAATGATCTTAAGTACTTGTTTGTCCACCTTTTCGACGCTAAGTTCTTGCATTTTGTAATATACCGCATTGCTCGTGTAGTCGTTTTGTTGTTAAATCTTCATCATCGTCATCTTCTGCATTTTCGGAAGGGATTGTAATACCTTTCCTATGTAAAATCATGTTTGGTGTTAATATCGGAAGTTGAATATCGTTCTCCATATATCCTAATGGTTGGTTATTCAACATATTTTCAATATCAATCAAAACTTCTTTAAGTTGTTCGAAAGTCAGACGAATCCTTCTAGCTGCTTTGTGTAATGATCTTTTTACTAATCCCACCATTCTTTCAAAGAAATGTCCCCACCATGGGCTTCTTGCTAAATTAGACTTCCATTTTATGTTCATTTCACTTAAGTATTCGTTTATCAGCGGGTCTCTCTGCAATCGTCGGAGCCACCTTGCAGTACTTACAAATGTTTTAGCATTGTCGCTTATTATGAGTGCAGGCGTGCCCCTTCTTGCAATCATTTCTTTTATACTTCTTTGAAAATCTTTATTTTCCATTGTTTTTAGTAGATCCAAATGGATTGCTCTTGAAGTTGCATATATATAAAGTACAATGTACGATTTTTTGTAACACTCTTTGCTTACTTTATATTCGATTGGGCCACCGAAATCCAAACTAATAGTTTCTAAGGGGTATTTACTTTTAGTTTGATACTTTGTCAAATCAGCTGTTAATGTAGCTAGTAATGGTTTGCACCTGAATCTTTTACACCAATTGCAATCGTATATTATTGTTTTTACTTGGCTATGTAAGGTATCTGTCCAATAATGCTCACGAAACTTGGACATTGTTAGACCAACAATATTATGGTGCATCTGTGCATGTGGCCACATTATTAGGTGGCCACTCACTCTTTTTGGCAAGCCACGTTGGACTGTTGAACCATATTTGTGGAATTTTTCCATTTTTAATTCCTCTACTTCCAATATCAGCTGGGTTCTGATTGGTTGGGCAGTGGTGCCAGATAAATCAACTTCGTTTATTGATTTCTTTGACTCGGTTTGATACAAACTGCTTCCATTTACAATTGTCATTAAGGATTCAATGCAGTGCTACTGAGCTATCAAACCAGCCGTATATCTCCATAACTGGGTGTCCTTCAAATGCTAATTTAACGTTTGTAAGAGAATTAGCTACCATGTGTCCCGAAATCAATTCAAGTCTGGAAATAGAACAACCTCGCTTTGATATGCGTGATTTAGCTGTAAACAATCCTTGAGTTACTTTGTTTTCTTGATGTACTACTACATATATTGCACTGCAGCAGCCATCTTTGCTTGCATCACTAAATCCATGGATTTCAATCTTTTTTATTATATGATTCAAAACAGTTATACTTCTTGGTATTGGTGTAAGGTCTTGTAAAGTATTTTTCCAAAGCATCCATTCCTTTGTTAATTAAGGTGAAAGTTTTTCGTCCCAAGCAAACTTTAAATCACAAATTTTTCTATATATAAGTTTTGCTGTTAGTGTTATTGGGGAAATCACACCAAGTGGATCAAAAACTCTAGCCAAACTTTCTAAAATTCCTCTTTTGTTTGTGATGTTTGTTTGGCGAGTTGGTCTACAATCCATTAATAATTTGTCCTCATTTTTGTCCCACGACAAACCAAGAATTTTTGAATAACGTTTATTTTGTTCCTTGATAGTAACTTCATGATAGTTCTCTTTTGAATCATTGGTTTCCAATACAGGAAAGTTCGAGTGCCATTTGTGAAGCTGGAATCCTCCCTTTTTGAACAAATGAATTGCTGTTTGTTTCAATTTTTCGACTCATTCCAAGTCAACTCCCCCAGTGATTATATCATCAACACATATGCCCTTGTTGATTATCTGAATTTCATTCTTTTTATGCGGATAATGTTTTTCATATGTCAATAAATGTTGCTTGATTACTCCTCCAAGAATAAAGTGACCAGATGAACAGCCAAACGGGATTTGAGTAAATCTTAGAGTTATTACTTCTTTACTTTTCAAGTCCGATATCCAATAGAAACGGAAAACATCAGGATCTTTATTATCAACTCTTATTTGTAGAAAGGCTTGTTTAATGTCTCCAGTTAGACAAACAGGTTGCAATCTGTTTTGTAAAATAACATTGAGTTGTAAGGGTTGCAATGGAGGACCAATATGTAAACAGTCGTTAAGTGATGGTGATCCGTACTCTTTAGCTGACGCATCAAAAACAATCCTTAGCTTGGTTGTTTCGGAGTCCTCTTTTATCACTGCTCGATGAGGCATGTAAAATATTCACTTGCCAGTTGGTTTGTTTGGTGCATACTTAATTATCCCATCCTTAAGTTGTTCTTGAATAATAGCGTTATATTTTATGAGATCATTTGGTTTCTTTTCCAGTTTCCTTAGTAAACTATGCAAACTTGAGATGCTCCCATCTGAATAAGATGCCAGTTTTGAACATTCCTTTTTCCATGGTAATCCTGTGGGATAAAAACCAGTTGAGTCTTGTTGTAGCTGTTCTTTAAATTCTTCATATACTTCATTTTGATTCCCTTCGCTTTGATCTTCTAGACCAAGAACATCCAAGCTATATAATTCTTTGTAACAGTTGTTGGTTGACTTTGTAAAATATAAACAGTCCAAGGTTTGTCCTGGTCCCATAACCGTCCATCCAAATATAGTTTCTTCTGCAATAGCTTCTCCATCATTTTCAGTCCTGAAACCTTTCAACTTTAATCTTACAATATCACCAGCACCAATTATAAGATAAATTTTATGATCATCATAGTCATCTTCATTATGAAAATGCAATCTCTCTAAGTGTTTAAATTTCCTTTTTAGGATGGATATCCTCGGATTTTGTAGTACTGTAAGCACTTTCCTTTCTAACTTGTAGAGTTTAATATCAAGGCTGTTGCGTCCGCTTATTGAATATAGAGTTGTGTAGAACAACGGAAGGTTTTGATGCACTGATCCAGTCATTGTTTCAATGTTTTTCGATTCCCAATCATTTGGCTCTAGCTTTAGGTACTTGATTAGCGTAGATGAAGCATACGAACTACCAGCTCCCGTATCCAAGAGTGCTCTCACTTTATATTTGCCAACGTTCACAACAACTGTGGCATAAATAGTTTGCCCTTCGTATCCAGTCATAAGGATACCCTTTTTTGATTCGTCTTTATTAACCCCAATGCATATAGATGAATGATGCCTTCCTTGACAATGGTAGCAAGAATGTTTGCTATGACAGTTGGATGCTGTGTGGTTTGTTAACGTGCAGTTGAAGCAGCGATGGTTTTGTTCAAGATATTGTTTCCTTTATTGTGTTGAATGATGTTTCGTACATTTGTGACTGTGATGATTTTGCAAACTGCAGTAGATACAGCCAATTTTTCTAGTTTCGTTATGTTGGAAGTGTTTTTCCATTTGATTTTTGTGCTCCCAATTATTGTGGGGTTTTGAATTTTCTTTTTTGATATTATTTCTTGGTCGTCCAATAGATGATTCTGGGTTTCGTAACGTATATTCACGTAGAGCTTCAATTAGCTGTTCAAAGCCCCATTCCTGCCATTTTGGATCTGTTCAAGTAATATCAGCTTTAACGAGGCCAAGTTTGTCGAGAGTTTCACGTACCAGTATTTCTGCTGTCTCCAATTTATTTAAAGTTTTCAACGAGTTTATGCATACATTTAATTTTCTGTAAAAATTATGTATTTGATCCACGTCGGTATTTTTTATGTAGGGAAGATCCATGATATCACGACCATGCTGGCGTATAATTTCATAAGTGATTCCATATTTTTGATTTAGAATAATTTTTGCTTTTTCATAACCATTTGCATTAAAAGGGAGTCCAGAAATTTCCTCTTTTGGCGTGTTTGATATAGTTCACGTAAGTATGATAATTTAGTTACTAGAGGATAGCTGGTGTTGTCAATTTCTGTGCTGAAATGTTACCAGAACCGCACCCAATCCAAAATAGTCCCATCAAATTTTGAAATTTGTAGTCTGGGAAGTTTTGCTTTACAATCATTTGTGTGCACTGTGCATGCTTTTAGCTGTTTCTTGCTTTCGTTCATTTAGTTCTTCTTTTACACGAGCAATTTCTTCGTGCATCTTCTTTTTTTTAATTTCTCTTTCTATACGGTATTCTTCCAGTGAGGTCAGAAGTTCGCTTTGCTGTTTATTTAAGTTGTTCTGTTGTTCGTACCAGTTGTCGATTTCTTAATTGTCGGCGTTTTCTTCGTCTCTTTTTGATTCTTCTATGTTTTGGATTAAGTTAAAAGTCTCCGACAGTTTTGCTTTGATAGTTGGTTCTAATCTATCTAGTGTGTGTATATCGTTATTGTTCAATGATATGCGTACTTCCAGACCAAGTCGCTCAACTTTTGTTAATGTTAGTTCCAATTTCCTTGATAGTGTAGCAATTGGATCTTCGTGTTGCTTAGGAGGCATTTTAAATTCTATTGTAATCTTTGACTCCTTACGTCAGTTGATAGCTTGTAGAATGATCAGTAGATTCCAGAGTCCTGGCAGGGTTGCCACTTTGTGTTGTGAATATTTCTTTGTTTTTAACTGACTAAGGAAGATCGACTCAACGCATTTTTTGTATCTTGTTTTTATATATTCTTATTGAGAAAACAGCGTTATTTATACTAAATCTGACATAGTTGGCAATTATCAGTAACTAAAATTAAGATAACAATTTCCAACTTTCTACCATATATTAATTACTGTAAAAATACTAGATGTCATCGCGTGGTTTAACAAATGTTTATGACACAGATAATGGCCCATCAACAAGTACATGCACAGTGAAAAATTGATTTTTAAGATCTTTTACATTGTAAGTACTTATTATACATAAATACCCCCTAATTTAGGGAAAACTGTTAATAATTATTATGAAAATTATTAATTGCAGTATGAAGTATTCACAAAATCTTAACTAAAAATAAAATATTATTTTGACATGGAAAATCATAAACACTGTCACAGCAGCAAATCATTTTAATATTTTGCATGTTCTGTTAAAATTTTGATGGTGTTTAGTGTAGAAACAGAATGTATATCTTTTCAACAAAATTTTTTTATAATCATAACTTAATATTAATAAAAAAAAGGAAGCAAAGTTGGTATTTTTTTACAAATTTATTTATTTATTTTATCAAACAAAATTTAACAAAAAAGATCAATAAAAATATTAAACTAAAAACATTCAACTTCATCTTCTATTTGCAGATTTAGTTGAGTATTTTACCCTGTCCACTCTAACATCCCTGCACCTTTAATGAATAAAGGAAATCTTTTACCCTATTTAGGCCCCACACCCTGTGTGCACTATAGGATGTGGGCCCTTATTAACATATCAATAGCGTACACACGCTTCATAAGATAAAACTAAAAATAAAAAAAGTAACAGTTGAAATAGCTGAATGATATTTTAGTTTTATACTTAACTATAAAACTTACAAACCATTTATTTAATACCAGTTACAGGTACGGGTGGTGCAGCAACTATTGCTGCTGGCATTGCTACAACTTTATTGGCCACAATAAATATCAAAAAAATACAGGTAATCAAATTGAAAATTAAAAACATTTTAAGCAATCAAGCCATTAGTAATATGTCTCATAAAATAGAATAACACAATCATATAAGAAAATATTAATTTTTTTCTAAAACAAATTTTAAAGATGAAGATAAATTAGAAATTAAAACTAACAACATGTAATTATCGGTGACACTACAATTAAAATAACAAACAAAATATTGTTATTTCATTTTAAACATTTTGTACAAAAAAGTTTGTTGAATAAGGAACTTAAAATAAAACAACTGTAAATTTTTTTAAAAGTAAATTTAAAAGATTCTTTATAAGTAAATTTAACTTTATAAAATCTAACCTGAATATCACCATCAGACGATAACACTGTACCTAAGTAATTAGATTCATATAAAACATGATTGAATAACTAACATAAAATTATTTAAAACCAATAAAAAATTAAAAAAAAGTTACTTTTATTTAAAATAAGGTCATCTTTAGTTTCTATAAAATTAACAGCCTGTCAAGATACAATTTTAATACATTACCTACAAAACAGAACATGTTTCATTAAAACATTAAAAAATTAAACCTTAGAAACTTTAAAAACAGATTAAAAAGTTGAAAAATGCATAATATTTATAAATAAAAGTATACTCAATATTTATATAATTTATGATAACGATTATAGAAATTTCAAAGATATTTCAGAAATTTATGAAAGTTATATAAAAACTACAAAAATCTTACCATGAGCACAACTACATTGTGCATGTTTTCAGTTAATAGTGTCCAAGTTGACTCTTCCAATATTATAGAGTATAATACTATTTTTATGGTTTTCTAAATTCTAATATTTAATATTAAAGTACTAAGTTTCCTTAGTACTTTAATATTAAATAATTTTAACTTTTTATTATTTTTAAAAATAGTAAATTTAATAAAATGGTTTATTTTTAATATAAAGTTAGAATTTTCAATTAGATTCTTTTCAAAAACATTCTTTTTAACCCCCCTTACTGTTTAAAAAAAGTTAAGGTTGCTTTGTGGCAAGTTCAAATCATCAGCTTTCTTTTTTATTTTAAATTTTTGTTATTTAAAATGCAAAACAAAACAACTTTATAGTTCTGTAGATTTTATATTCTATATATAAACATGTTATATACTCATTTTCCTTGCACAAACACAACTTAATTGTAGAAAACTTGAAATGTAAAACTAAAATAACATAAGTCTCATCACGACACATAGCCAACAAATTTCCCCCTGTTTTTTGATGTTCTTAGAATTTTTAGCTTTTTTAAAAATCTTTTTGTTTTGTTAAAGTGTATAATATCTTTACATATGTTATGTATATAACATCAATAAAATTTTAAAAGCGTTATAATTTGTATTTTTAAAAAATTGAATAAAATTTTAAAAAAAAAAAGTATCCAGTAGGAGGATTCAAACCAAGGTTTTTTCGTTCTGACATGTTGGCGAAAATTTCAAAACTGTATAATAAATAAAACACTGTATTCTACAGGAATAAATGCTATAGATCTAAATTAAAGAAATGTTGCCACAATAAAATTTTCAAGTGAATGTAAAACTGTAAAACTTGATATATGTTTTAGTATGTTTTAACATTACTTAACGTGATATTTACGTATGTATATATATATTTACGTGTGTGTGTATATATATATAAATACATATATATATATATATATATATATATATATATATATATATATATATATATATATAAATATATATATATATATATATATATATATATATATATATATATATATATATATATATTTATATATATATATACACACACAGATACATAAGTATATTTGCGCTCATAGTTGTACACTTTAAATCAAGCAATTAATTAAACAATTTAACTAGTGCAAGCATAAGTACAGTAAAAATAAAGACTGAAAAAAATAAAGTATATAAAATAACAAGCTGTTTTAAAGTAAGCTTTGAATGCTGGCTGTATTTTTTCACAGTAAGTGCTTAGAACAACTGCAGTTCAAAGTATAAAGCAAACAATATTCCAAAAGTCAAACAACTCAACAAGTTTACAAAAAAATAATTTCACTTAAAATATATTATTTGATTAAAATTTTGCATTAAATTGAAGTAATTAAAATTTAATGCAAATCAGCATTCCCAAAAAATCACACACAGAAACTCATAATTATTTTATCGTAATTATTTTAATTGTTTTCATAAAAACAAAACTTTTGATCACACAGAAAAACCCAATTTTTAGTTGCTAGATAAATAAGCTTTAGATCCTCAGAAAATATATGTTTCAGCAGTATACTCTTTTTTTTAAATAATATTTTAGATATTGATTAAGATTTCCAGAAAGTTACCGAATTGAACTATATATCATAGAGTCACAGCAATTGTTTAAATGTAGTACATTAATGATCATGCATGGAAGTTGCGAATTTGTCAATTTCATGCAGCTATTTTAATGAAAATATATTGGTTGTGAGTATTTTAAGTGAAATACTATATTTCTGCAACTCATATTTATATATATTTTTGATGTCATATATATTTTTGATGTCATATATATATTTTCGATGTCATATATAAATTTTCGATGAGAAATAGCTGTAATCAAATATTTTTAGCTTTTATAATATTAAAAATTATTTTATATTTTTCAAACTATTTTGACATTAACACACACAAAAAAATTAAATTTTAAAAATATATATATACTTAATCTAATCAGAGAGCCCAAAATATGATAAAAATATTTTTGTTATAATTGTATTTTAAAACTAAGAAAAAAAAATATATCATGCACAAAAATGGAAATACTAAATTAAGATTGTAATAAGAAAAAGTAAGGACATAAAACAAAAATTTTGCAAACTTTTTTATTAAAATTCACATAATAGACAGTTATATGCTCATAAAAACTTGCTTTAATAAACTAAACTTTTAAATCAATTATTAGAAAAACATTAAGGTTCTTTCAAACTGACGTTAAAATAAATATTAGTATAAAAGATTTTTTACGATCCAACAGCAAAAAAATTAATCAAAAATTAATACATAGGACTATCTCAAATTAACAAAAAAACAATTTTTTTTTTTGTTACACAAACATCTTTCTACGAGTACCATCTTTGATCTTTTAAAAAACAAACCATTTACTATTCCATTATATATATATATATATATATATATATATATATATATATATATATATATATATATATATATATATATATATATATATATATATATATATATATATATATATATATATATATAAATATATATATATATATATATATATATATATATATATATATATATATATATTTATTTATTCTTAATATAAACCTTTATGTTTGAAGGTTTAAGCTCTATAAAGATCCCAACCTGTTTTGAAGTATATTTTTACTTTAAAAGTAAAAAAGCCAAAATTTTATTAATGTAGAACAAAATATTAACATCTGTTTTTGTTAAAAAAAACAAAATTTTTTTAATGTAGATAAATATAAAAATGTTAATCTTGCAGGCTCTAGCATTACTGGATGTTGGGCAAACTACGAAATAAGATAAATTAACTGCCATTGAAATTGTTCCATATTTCAAACCTATAGTGTCATTTTTAGGATTATAAATTTATAAACTTATTTAAATTCTCAAACAAATCTCATATTCTAGAGATCTTATTTTTAAAATATTCATTATCACCAAAATAAGTTTAATTTAAATTTACATGTGCTGGCTAAATATTTGTTGCATTATTATATAACATT